>NW_026975026.1:0-271166 GCF_030014295.1 Loxodonta africana
CATGTGGGATAGAGGATTCCGGACCTTGCCTGGGGCAGAAGGCAGCCTAGGTCAGCTGGTACCTGGAAGTCTAGTGACTCGTGACACTGCTGCCAGTGACAGACAAATGGTGACTCCCACACTCACATATCCCCTGGTGGCAGAATGATAGTGATGGGTGGAGAAACATCGCTCCGGAGCACTCGCGCAATGGGGCACCGGCCAAAGGCCAGGGCCAGTAGTGGACGTCGCGGAGCTGAATGGCGAGCCAGTGAAGGGCCCAAGGATTCCTCTTGTATGTGGGAAACATGTCATCCGGGTCCCCACGTCCATAAACCACTGGATTGCTGGGGCCCAGGATGCCAGGATTTCGGCCTTGCCTTCGCAGCCCGGCCACATAGGCAGCCTTCCACCGGAGGCGGGGATACGTAGACAGCAAAAATGTGGAAAATGGCAGTGTCTCCTCGATTTCTCTGGCATGGGCCTTTTTGAGCGGCATGCTTTTTTCCTAGTAGGATGAGGCACCGACGGAGAAAGGCAGGATTATGTGTGCAGGAAAGGTATGTGCTGAGAAGGTGACAAGGTTGAGACCAGGTTGGGACCTTTAGTCCCAGGAAAGGCCCCTGGCAGGTGTGGGTCAAAGTTCTCTGCCCATCCCACTTGGCGTGGGGAGGTTTACACCATACAAAGCAGCAGCGGAATTATTCTTCCCCCAGAGGTTGCATCTGCCCACAAGCTCCACCTGGCCAGGGTCCGCCCCTACCGTATTGCCCATGTCGATCAACAGAAGCTAAGAGCTTCCAGAGAGACTAACTGCTATTCTCTAGCCACGGAGAAGCGGTCCAGCCAGAAGCCTCCCCTGTTTCATCTCCAGGTTCTCTCTCAGGCCCCTCATAGTTGTGATGTGTCTCAGGGGTAGAAAAAAGAGATTTCTTTAAAAGAACACATACAAAGAGGGGCCGTAGATGCTGAGGAAGGGCGCCTTGCCTACTGATATCCTAGCGTAAGTGGAAAAGAGGTACCTGCCTGCTGTCCCAGTATGTCGAACCTGTCCACATCAGGGGTTGCCTACTGTGAAGTTATTCCCTGGGTGCCCTCGATTTTGTGGCCAAGGACAGAAGGGGCCGTTGTGTGTCCATGGGTAAAATGGAGGGCTCTGTGGAACTGACCGGTTAGGCTGGACCTCTCCTATTGGCTCAGAGTTTGTGACCCGTCCCCGTCAGAAGTTCCGGCCAGCCTCGCGGTGGCTGTCTCCATGGTGATTGGGAAAGAAGCCTTAGGCCCGGCACTCAGCCTTCACCTGGCCCACCTGGCCTCTTTACCCTCATCTAGACCGCTGTGTAGACGAAAGAAAGGATGTCGGCCAGTGAGCACGTGTCCTCATTTCCTTGGAAGGATTAGGCTCCTTGCCTGGGCAGAAGACAGCCAAGGTCAACCTGAGCCTAGACACCTAGTGACCTGTGACACTGCAGACACTGATAGATGTTGATGTCCACGCTCGGGTATCCGGAGGTGGTGGATTGAGAGTGGTCGGAGTTGAAGTGTAACTAGAGGTCACACACTCACAGGGGCACGGGCCAAAGGTCGGGAAAAATAGCTGAGGTCGTGGAGCTCTAGCGGAGCCTGTGTAGGGCCGAGGCGTCCCTCCCGTACGTGGCAAAGAGGTGATCCATATGCCGCCATGCGCAGCCTCTGGACTGCTGGGGCCCTGGATGCCCGGATTTCGGCCTTGTCTTCGGAGAAGTGACGCACATGCGGTGTGCCACCGGAGGCTGTGGCCCAGCAGAGGGCACAATCTTGAAAATGCGGGCTTCAGTTGACTTTGCCTGTGCTCTCCTTTGGCTGAGTGCCATCCTGTGTTTCCTAGCAGGAGAAGGCATTCGTGGAGAGAGGCGGATTCCATGTGTGCAGGCAAAGTGTGTGCTGAGTTGATGAGTCGCTGGAGACCGGGGTGGACTCTTCAGACCCAGGATAGGCCTCTGGCAGGTATGTGTCAATGTTTTCTGCCCTTCGCACTCAGCCGGGTATTTGCATACAATGTTACCAGCGGAATTAGTAGTCTCCGGAGAGGCTGCCACATGTCAGCAAGCTTCACCTCGCCAGGGTCCCCTGGTGATGTAGCTACCCCATCAGTCACTACTCTCTAGACCTTCCAGATAGACTACCAGATCTCGTCTGCCCATGGGCAACCAGTACAGCCAGAGGCCTTCCCCCTTTGCTCTTTGGTCTCTAGGCACTCTATCAGGCACTCCAAGCTGTGAAGTGACTCAGGGGGAGAAGGAAGAGATTTCAGGGAATGAACACATCCAGAGAGAGACAGAGAGAGGCAAGAGATGCTGAGTGGGGATGCCTGGCGTAGTGATATCCTCAGGAAAGTGGGAAAGAGGTACCTGGCCTGCTCTGCCAATGCCCTGAACCAGTCCGCACCAGGGGCTCCCCTGTGCCTGCGTAGGCTTTCCCAGGGTGTGCTCAAATCCTGTGGCCACTAGGTGTCATAGGTCATAATGGAGGGCCCTGTGTCATCTGCCTGGCGGGCCAGATCTCTGCCATTGGCTCAGTCTTGTCACCAGGCCCATCATAAGCTCCGCCTACTCTTCCGGTGGTGGGACTGTCTCCATGGTGATGGCAAAGGAGCCTTAGTCCCGCCCACCTGGCCTTCACTTCACCTAGCTGGCCTGCTGACCCTCACTCAGACCTCTGTGTTGAGAAAAATTAATGTCGGCCGGTGCCCAGGTGTCAGCATCTGGGATAGAGGATTCCGGACCTTGCCTGGGGCAGAAGGCAGCCTAGGTCAGCTGGTACCTGGAAGTCTAGTGACTCGTGACACTGCTGCCAGTGACAGACAAATGGTGACTCCCACACTCACATATCCCCTGGTGGCAGAATGATAGTGATGGGTGGAGAAACATCGCTCCGGAGCACTCGCGCAATGGGGCACCGGCCAAAGGCCAGGGCCAGTAGTGGACGTCGCGGAGCTGAATGGCGAGCCAGTGAAGGGCCCAAGGATTCCTCTTGTATGTGGGAAACATGTCATCCGGGTCCCCACGTCCATAAACCACTGGATTGCTGGGGCCCAGGATGCCAGGATTTCGGCCTTGCCTTCGCAGCCCGGCCACATAGGCAGCCTTCCACCGGAGGCGGGGATACGTAGACAGCAAAAATGTGGAAAATGGCAGTGTCTCCTCGATTTCTCTGGCATGGGCCTTTTTGAGCGGCATGCTTTTTTCCTAGTAGGATGAGGCACCGACGGAGAAAGGCAGGATTATGTGTGCAGGAAAGGTATGTGCTGAGAAGGTGACAAGGTTGAGACCAGGTTGGGACCTTTAGTCCCAGGAAAGGCCCCTGGCAGGTGTGGGTCAATGTTCTCTGCCCATCCCACTTGGCGTGGGGAGGTTTACACCATACAAAGCAGCAGCGGAATTATTCTTCCCCCAGAGGTTGCATCTGCCCACAAGCTCCACCTGGCCAGGGTCCGCCCCTACCATATTGCCCATGTCGATCAACAGAAGCTAAGAGCTTCCAGAGAGACTAACTGCTATTCTCTAGCCACGGAGAAGCGGTCCAGCCAGAAGCCTCCCCTGTTTCATCTCCAGGTTCTCTCTCAGGCCCCTCATACTTGTGATGTGTCTCAGGGGTAGAAAAAAGAGATTTCTTTAAAAGAACACATACAAAGAGGGGCCGTAGATGCTGAGGAAGGGCGCCTTGCCTACTGATATCCTAGCGTAAGTGGAAAAGAGGTACCTGCCTGCTGTCCCAGTATGTCGAACCTGTCCACATCAGGGGTTGCCTACTGTGAAGTTATTCCCTGGGTGCCCTCGATTTTGTGGCCAAGGACAGAAGGGGCCGTTGTGTGTCCATGGGTAAAATGGAGGGCTCTGTGGAACTGACCGGTTAGGCTGGACCTCTCCTATTGGCTCAGAGTTTGTGACCCGTCCCCGTCAGAAGTTCCGGCCAGCCTCGCGGTGGCTGTCTCCATGGTGATTGGGAAAGAAGCCTTAGGCCCGGCACTCAGCCTTCACCTGGCCCACCTGGCCTCTTTACCCTCATCTAGACCGCTGTGTAGACGAAAGAAAGGATGTCGGCCAGTGAGCACGTGTCCTCATTTCCTTGGAAGGATTAGGCTCCTTGCCTGGGCAGAAGACAGCCAAGGTCAACCTGAGCCTAGACACCTAGTGACCTGTGACACTGCAGACAGTGATAGATGTTGATGTCCACGCTCGGGTATCCGGAGGTGGTGGATTGAGAGTGGTCGGAGTTGAAGTGTAACTAGAGGTCACACACTCACAGGGGCACGGGCCAAAGGTCGGGAAAAATAGCTGAGGTCGTGGAGCTCTAGCGGAGCCTGTGTAGGGCCGAGGCGTCCCTCCCGTACGTGGCAAAGAGGTGATCCATATGCCGCCATGCGCAGCCTCTGGACTGCTGGGGCCCTGGATGCCCGGATTTCGGCCTTGTCTTCGGAGAAGTGACGCACATGCGGTGTGCCACCGGAGACTGTGGCCCAGCAGAGGGCACAATCTTGAAAATGCGGGCTTCAGTTGACTTTGCCTGTGCTCTCCTTTGGCTGAGTGCCATCCTGTGTTTCCTAGCAGGAGAAGGCATTCGTGGAGAGAGGCGGATTCCATGTGTGCAGGCAAAGTGTGTGCTGAGTTGATGAGTCGCTGGAGACCGGGGTGGACTCTTCAGACCCAGGATAGGCCTCTGGCAGGTATGTGTCAATGTTTTCTGCCCTTCGCACTCAGCCGGGTATTTGCATACAATGTTACCAGCGGAATTAGTAGTCTCCGGAGAGGCTGCCACATGTCAGCAAGCTTCACCTGGCCAGGGTCCCCTGGTGATGTAGCTACCCCATCAGTCACTACTCTCTAGACCTTCCAGATAGACTACCAGATCTCGTCTGCCCATGGGCAACCAGTACAGCCAGAGGCCTTCCCCCTTTGCTCTTTGGTCTCTAGGCACTCTATCAGGCACTCCAAGCTGTGAAGTGACTCAGGGGGAGAAGGAAGAGATTTCAGGGAATGAACACATCCAGAGAGAGACAGAGAGAGGCAAGAGATGCTGAGTGGGGATGCCTCGCGTAGTGATATCCTCAGGAAAGTGGGAAAGAGGTACCTGGCCTGCTCTGCCAATGCCCTGAACCAGTCCGCACCAGGGGCTCCCCTGTGCCTGCGTAGGCTTTCCCAGGGTGTGCTCAAATCCTGTGGCCACTAGGTGTCATAGGTCATAATGGAGGGCCCTGTGTCATCTGCCTGGCAGGCCAGATCTCTGCCATTGGCTCAGTCTTGTCACCAGGCCCATCATAAGCTCCGCCTACTCTTCCGGTGGTGGGACTGTCTCCATGGTGATGGCAAAGGAGCCTTAGTCCCGCCCACCTGGCCTTCACTTCACCTAGCTGGCCTGCTGACCCTCACTCAGACCTCTGTGTTGAGAAAAATTAATGTCGGCCGGTGCCCAGGTGTCAGCATGTGGGATAGAGGATTCCGGACCTTGCCTGGGGCAGAAGGCAGCCTAGGTCAGCTGGTACCTGGAAGTCTAGTGACTCGTGACACTGCTGCCAGTGACAGACAAATGGTGACTCCCACACTCACATATCCCCTGGTGGCAGAATGATAGTGATGGGTGGAGAAACATCGCTCCGGAGCACTCGCGCAATGGGGCACCGGCCAAAGGCCAGGGCCAGTAGTGGACGTCGCGGAGCTGAATGGCGAGCCAGTGAAGGGCCCAAGGATTCCTCTTGTATGTGGGAAACATGTCATCCGGGTCCCCACGTCCATAAACCACTGGATTGCTGGGGCCCAGGATGCCAGGATTTCGGCCTTGCCTTCGCAGCCCGGCCACATAGGCAGCCTTCCACCGGAGGCGGGGATACGTAGACAGCAAAAATGTGGAAAATGGCAGTGTCTCCTCGATTTCTCTGGCATGGGCCTTTTTGAGCGGCATGCTTTTTTCCTAGTAGGATGAGGCACCGACGGAGAAAGGCAGGATTATGTGTGCAGGAAAGGTATGTGCTGAGAAGGTGACAAGGTTGAGACCAGGTTGGGACCTTTAGTCCCAGGAAAGGCCCCTGGCAGGTGTGGGTCAATGTTCTCTGCCCATCCCACTCGGCATGGGGAGGTTTACACCATACTAAGCAACAGCGGAATTATTCTTCCCCCAGAGGTTGCATCTGCCCACAAGCTCCACCTGGCCAGGGTCCGCCCCTACCGTATTGCCCATGTCGATCAACAGAAGCTAAGAGCTTCCAGAGAGACTAACTGCTATTCTCTAGCCACGGAGAAGCGGTCCAGCCAGAAGCCTCCCCTGTTTCATCTCCAGGTTCTCTCTCAGGCCCCTCATACTTGTGATGTGTCTCAGGGGTAGAAAAAAGAGATTTCTTTAAAAGAACACATACAAAGAGGGGCCGTAGATGCTGAGGAAGGGCGCCTTGCCTACTGATATCCTAGCGTAAGTGGAAAAGAGGTACCTGCCTGCTGTCCCAGTATGTCGAACCTGTCCACATCAGGGGTTGCCTACTGTGAAGTTATTCCCTGGGTGCCCTCGATTTTGTGGCCAAGGACAGAAGGGGCCGTTGTGTGTCCATGGGTAAAATGGAGGGCTCTGTGGAACTGGCCGGTTAGGCTGGACCTCTCCTATTGGCTCAGAGTTTGTGACCCGTCCCCGTCAGAAGTTCCGGCCAGCCTTGCGGTGGCTGTCTCCATGGTGATTGGGAAAGAAGCCTTAGGCCCCGCACTCAGCCTTCACCTGGCCCACCTGGCCTCTTTACCCTCATCTAGACCGCTGTGTAGACGAAAGAAAGGATGTCGGCCAGTGAGCACGTGTCCTCATTTCCTTGGAAGGATTAGGTTCCCTGCCTGGGCAGAAGACAGCCAAGGTCAACCTGAGCCTAGACACCTAGTGACCTGTGACACTGCAGACAGTGATAGATGTTGATGTCCACGCTCGGGTATCCGGAGGTGGTGGATTGAGAGTGGTCGGAGTTGAAGTGTAACTAGAGGTCACACACTCGCAAGGGCACGGGCCAAAGGTCGGGAAAAATAGCTGAGGTCGTGGAGCTCTAGCGGAGCCTGTCTAGGGCCGAGGCGTCCCTCCTGTACGTGGCAAAGAGGTGATCCATATGCCGCCATGCGCAGCCTCTGGACTGCTGGGGCCCTGGATGCCCGGATTTCAGCCTTGTCTTCGGAGAAGTGACCCACATGCGGTGTGCCACCGGAGGCTGTGGCCCAGCAGAGGGCACAATCTTGAAAATGCGGGCTTCAGTTGACTTTGCCTGTGCTCTCCTTTGGCTGAGTGCCATCCTGTGTTTCCTAGCAGGAGAAGGCATTCGTGGAGAGAGGCGGATTCCATGTGTGCAGGCAAAGTGTGTGCTGAGTTGATGAGTCGCTGGAGACCGGGGTGGACTCTTCAGACCCAGGATAGGCCTCTGGCAGGTATGTGTCAATGTTTTCTGCCCTTCGCACTCAGCCGGGTATTTGCATACAATGTTACCAGCGGAATTAGTAGTCTCCGGAGAGGCTGCCACATGTCAGCAAGCTTCACCTGGCCAGGGTCCCCTGGTGATGTAGCTACCCCATCAGTCACTACTCTCTAGACCTTCCAGATAGACTACCAGATCTCGTCTGCCCATGGGCAACCAGTACAGCCAGAGGCCTTCCCCCTTTGCTCTTTGGTCTCTAGGCACTCTATCAGGCACTCCAAGCTGTGAAGTGACTCAGGGGGAGAAGGAAGAGATTTCAGGGAATGAACACATCCAGAGAGAGACAGAGAGAGGCAAGAGATGCTGAGTGGGGATGCCTCGCGTAGTGATATCCTCAGGAAAGTGGGAAAGAGGTACCTGGCCTGCTCTGCCAATGCCCTGAACCAGTCCGCACCAGGGGCTCCCCTGTGCCTGCGTAGGCTTTCCCAGGGTGTGCTCAAATCCTGTGGCCACTAGGTGTCATAGGTCATAATGGAGGGCCCTGTGTCATCTGCCTGGCGGGCCAGATCTCTGCCATTGGCTCAGTCTTGTCACCAGGCCCATCATAAGCTCCGCCTACTCTTCCGGTGGTGGGACTGTCTCCATGGTGATGGCAAAGGAGCCTTAGTCCCGCCCACCTGGCCTTCACTTCACCTAGCTGGCCTGCTGACCCTCACTCAGACCTCTGTGTTGAGAAAAATTAATGTCGGCCGGTGCCCAGGTGTCAGCATGTGGGATAGAGGATTCCGGACCTTGCCTGGGGCAGAAGGCAGCCTAGGTCAGCTGGTACCTGGAAGTCTAGTGACTCGTGACACTGCTGCCAGTGACAGACAAATGGTGACTCCCACACTCACATATCCCCTGGTGGCAGAATGATAGTGATGGGTGGAGAAACATCGCTCCGGAGCACTCGCGCAATGGGGCACCGGCCAAAGGCCAGGGCCAGTAGTGGACGTCGCGGAGCTGAATGGCGAGCCAGTGAAGGGCCCAAGGATTCCTCTTGTATGTGGGAAACATGTCATCCGGGTCCCCACGTCCATAAACCACTGGATTGCTGGGGCCCAGGATGCCAGGATTTCGGCCTTGCCTTCGCAGCCCGGCCACATAGGCAGCCTTCCACCGGAGGCGGGGATACGTAGACAGCAAAAATGTGGAAAATGGCAGTGTCTCCTCGATTTCTCTGGCATGGGCCTTTTTGAGCGGCATGCTTTTTTCCTAGTAGGATGAGGCACCGACGGAGAAAGGCAGGATTATGTGTGCAGGAAAGGTATGTGCTGAGAAGGTGACAAGGTTGAGACCAGGTTGGGACCTTTAGTCCCAGGAAAGGCCCCTGGCAGGTGTGGGTCAATGTTCTCTGCCCATCCCACTCGGCGTGGGGAGGTTTACACCATACAAAGCAGCAGCGGAATTATTCTTCCCCCAGAGGTTGCATCTGCCCACAAGCTCCACCTGGCCAGGGTCCGCCCCTACCGTATTGCCCATGTCGATCAACAGAAGCTAAGAGCTTCCAGAGGGACTAACTGCTATTCTCTAGCCACGGGAAAGCGGTCCAGCTAGAAGCCTCCCCTGTTTCATCTCCAGGTTCTCTCTCAGGCCCCTCATAGTTGTGATGTGTCTCAGGGGTAGAAAAAAGAGATTTTTTTAAAAGAACACATACAAAGAGGGGCCGTAGATGCTGAGGAAGGGCGCCTTGCCTACTGATATCCTAGCGTAAGTGGAAAAGAGGTACCTGCCTGCTGTCCCAGTATGTCGAACCTGTCCACATCAGGGGTTGCCTACTGTGAAGTTATTCCCTGGGTGCCCTCGATTTTGTGGCCAAGGACAGAAGGGGCCGTTGTGTGTCCATGGGTAAAATGGAGGGCTCTGTGGAACTGGCCGGTTAGGCTGGACCTCTCCTATTGGCTCAGAGTTTGTGACCCGTCCCCGTCAGAAGTTCCGGCCAGCCTTGCGGTGGCTGTCTCCATGGTGATTGGGAAAGAAGCCTTAGGCCCCGCACTCAGCCTTCACCTGGCCCACCTGGCCTCTTTACCCTCATCTAGACCGCTGTGTAGACGAAAGAAAGGATGTCGGCCAGTGAGCACGTGTCCTCATTTCCTTGGAAGGATTAGGCTCCTTGCCTGGGCAGAAGACAGCCAAGGTCAGCCTGAGCCTAGACACCTAGTGACCTGTGACACTGCAGACAGTGATAGATGTTGATGTCCACGCTCGGGTATCCGCAGGTGGCGGATTGAGAGTGGTCGGAGGTGAAGTGTAACTAGAGGTCACACACTCACAGGGGCACGGGCCAAAGGTCGGGAAAAATAGCTGAGGTCGTGGAGCTCCAGTGGAGCCAGTGTAGGGCCGAGGCGTCCCTCCTGTACGTGGCAAAGAGGTGATCCATATGCCGCCATGCGCAGCCTCTGGACTGCTGGGGCCCTGGATGCCCGGATTTCTGCCTTGTGTTCGGAGAAGTGACGCACATGCAGTGTGCCACCGGAGGCTGTGGCCCAGCAGAGGGCACAATCTTGAAAATGCGGGCTTCAGTTGACTTTGCCTGTTCTCTCCTTTGGCTGAGTGCCATCCTGTGTTTCCTAGCTGGAGAAGGCATTCGTGGAGAGAGGGGGATTGCATGTGTGCAGGCAAAGTGTGTGCTGAGATGATGAGTCGCTGGAGACCGGGGTGGACTCTTCAGACCCAGGATAGGCCTCTGGCAGGTATGTGTCAATGTTTTCTGCCCTTCGCACTCAGCCGGGTATTTGCATACAATGTTACCAGCGGAATTAGTAGTCTCCGGAGAGGCTGCCACATGTCAGCAAGCTTCACCTGGCCAGGTTCCCCTGGTGATGTAACTACCCCATCAGTCACTACTCTCTAGACCTTCCAGATAGACTACCAGATCTCGTCTGCCCATGGGCAACCAGTACAGCCAGAGGCCTTCCCGCTTTGCTCTTTGGTCTCTAGGCACTCTATCAGGCACTCCAAGCTGGGAAGTGACTCAGGGGGAGAAGGAAGAGATTTCAGAGAATGAACACATCCAGAGAGAGACAGAGAGAGGCAAGAGATGCTGAGTGGGGATGCCTCGCGTAGTGATATCCTCAGGAAAGTGGGAAAGAGGTACCTGGCCTGCTCTGCCAATGCCCTGAACCAGTCCGCACCAGGGGCTCCCCTGTGCCTGCGTAGGCTTTCCCAGGGTGTGCTCAAATCCTGTGGCCACTAGGTGTCATAGGTCATAATGGAGGGCCCTGTGTCATCTGCCTGGCGGGCCAGATCTCTGCCATTGGCTCAGTCTTGTCACCAGGCCCATCATAAGCTCCGCCTGCTCTTCCGGTGGTGGGACTGTCTCCATGGTGATGGCAAAGGAGCCTTAGTCCCGCCCACCTGGCCTTCACTTCACCTAGCTGGCCTGCTGACCCTCACTCAGACCTCTGTGTTGAGAAAAATTAATGTCGGCAGGTGCCCAGGTGTCAGCATGTGGGATAGAGGATTCCGGACCTTGCCTGGGGCAGAAGGCAGCCTAGGTCAGCTGGTACCTGGAAGTCTAGTGACTCGTGACACTGCTGCCAGTGACAGACAAATGGTGACTCCCACACTCACATATCCCCTGGTGGCAGAATGCTAGTGATGGGTGGAGAAACATCGCTCCGGAGCACTCGCGCAATGGGGCACCGGCCAAAGGCCAGGGCCAGTAGTGGACGTCGCGGAGCTGAATGGCGAGCCAGTGAAGGGCCCAAGGATTCCTCTTGTATGTGGGAAACATGTCATCCGGGTCCCCACGTCCATAAACCACTGGATTGCTGGGGCCCAGGATGCCAGGATTTCGGCCTTGCCTTCGCAGCCCGGCCACATAGGCAGCCTTCCACCGGAGGCGGGTATACGTAGACAGCAAAAATGTGGAAAATGGCAGTGTCTCCTCGATTTCTCTGGCATGGGCCTTTTTGAGCGGCATGCTTTTTTCCTAGTAGGATGAGGCACCGACGGAGAAAGGCAGGATTATGTGTGCAGGAAAGGTATGTGCTGAGAAGGTGACAAGGTTGAGACCAGGTTGGGACCTTTAGTCCCAGGAAAGGCCCCTGGCAGGTGTGGGTCAATGTTCTCTGCCCATCCCACTTGGCGTGGGGAGGTTTACACCATACAAAGCAGCAGCGGAATTATTCTTCCCCCAGAGGTTGCATCTGCGCACAAGCTCCACCTGGCCAGGGTCCGCCCCTACCGTATTGCCCATGTCGATCAACAGAAGCTAAGAGCTTCCAGAGAGACTAACTGCTATTCTCTAGCCACGGAGAAGCGGTCCAGCCAGAAGCCTCCCCTGTTTCATCTCCAGGTTCTCTCTCAGGCCCCTCATACTTGTGATGTGTCTCAGGGGTAGAAAAAAGAGATTTCTTTAAAAGAACACATACAAAGAGGGGCCGTAGATGCTGAGGAAGGGCGCCTTGCCTACTGATATCCTAGCGTAAGTGGAAAAGAGGTACCTGCCTGCTGTCCCAGTATGTCGAACCTGTCCACATCAGGGGTTGCCTACTGTGAAGTTATTCCCTGGGTGCCCTCGATTTTGTGGCCAAGGACAGAAGGGGCCGTTGTGTGTCCATGGGTAAAATGGAGGGCTCTGTGGAACTGGCCGGTTAGGCTGGACCTCTCCTATTGGCTCAGAGTTTGTGACCCGTCCCCGTCAGAAGTTCCGGCCAGCCTTGCGGTGGCTGTCTCCATGGTGATTGGGAAAGAAGCCTTAGGCCCCGCACTCAGCCTTCACCTGGCCCACCTGGCCTCTTTACCCTCATCTAGACCGCTGTGTAGACGAAAGAAAGGATGTCGGCCAGTGAGCACGTGTCCTCATTTCCTTGGAAGGATTAGGCTCCTTGCCTGGGCAGAAGACAGCCAAGGTCAGCCTGAGCCTAGACACCTAGTGACCTGTGACACTGCAGACAGTGATAGATGTTGATGTCCACGCTCGGGTATCCGCAGGTGGCGGATTGAGAGTGGTCGGAGGTGAAGTGTAACTAGAGGTCACACACTCACAGGGGCACGGGCCAAAGGTCGGGAAAAATAGCTGAGGTCGTGGAGCTCCAGTGGAGCCAGTGTAGGGCCGAGGCGTCCCTCCTGTACGTGGCAAAGAGGTGATCCATATGCCGCCATGGGCAGCCTCTGGACTGCTGGGGCCCTGGATGCCCGGATTTCTGCCTTGTCTTCGGAGAAGTGACGCACATGCAGTGTGCCACCGGAGGCTGTGGCCCAGCAGAGGGCACAATCTTGAAAATGCGGGCTTCAGTTGACTTTGCCTGTTCTCTCCTTTGGCTGAGTGCCATCCTGTGTTTCCTAGCTGGAGAAGGCATTCGTGGAGAGAGGGGGATTGCATGTGTGCAGGCAAAGTGTGTGCTGAGATGATGAGTCGCTGGAGACCGGGGTGGACTCTTCAGACCCAGGATAGGCCTCTGGCAGGTATGTGTCAATGTTTTCTGCCCTTCGCACTCAGCCGGGTATTTGCATACAATGTTACCAGCGGAATTAGTAGTCTCCGGAGAGGCTGCCACATGTCAGCAAGCTTCACCTGGCCAGGTTCCCCTGGTGATGTAACTACCCCATCAGTCACTACTCTCTAGACCTTCCAGATAGACTACCAGATCTCGTCTGCCCATGGGCAACCAGTACAGCCAGAGGCCTTCCCGCTTTGCTCTTTGGTCTCTAGGCACTCTATCAGGCACTCCAAGCTGTGAAGTGACTCAGGGGGAGAAGGAAGAGATTTCAGAGAATGAACACATCCAGAGAGAGACAGAGAGAGGCAAGAGATGCTGAGTGGGGATGCCTCGCGTAGTGATATCCTCAGGAAAGTGGGAAAGAGGTACCTGGCCTGCTCTGCCAATGCCCTGAACCAGTCCGCACCAGGGGCTCCCCTGTGCCTGCGTAGGCTTTCCCAGGGTGTGCTCAAATCCTGTGGCCACTAGGTGTCATAGGTCATAATGGAGGGCCCTGTGTCATCTGCCTGGCGGGCCAGATCTCTGCCATTGGCTCAGTCTTGTCACCAGGCCCATCATAAGCTCCGCCTACTCTTCCGGTGGTGGGACTGTCTCCATGGTGATGGCAAAGGAGCCTTAGTCCCGCCCACCTGGCCTTCACTTCACCTAGCTGGCCTGCTGACCCTCACTCAGACCTCTGTGTTGAGAAAAATTAATGTCGGCCGGTGCCCAGGTGTCAGCATGTGGGATAGAGGATTCCGGACCTTGCCTGGGGCAGAAGGCAGCCTAGGTCAGCTGGTACCTGGAAGTCTAGTGACTCGTGACACTGCTGCCAGTGACAGACAAATGGTGACTCCCACACTCACATATCCCCTGGTGGCAGAATGATAGTGATGGGTGGAGAAACATCACTCCGGAGCACTCGCGCAATGGGGCACCGGCCAAAGGCCAGGGCCAGTAGTGGACGTCGCGGAGCTGAATGGCGAGCCAGTGAAGGGCCCAAGGATTCCTCTTGTATGTGGGAAACATGTCATCCGGGTCCCCACGTCCATAAACCACTGGATTGCTGGGGCCCAGGATGCCAGGATTTCGGCCTTGCCTTCGCAGCCCGGCCACATAGGCAGCCTTCCACCGGAGGCGGGGATACGTAGACAGCAAAAATGTGGAAAATGGCAGTGTCTCCTCGATTTCTCTGGCATGGGCCTTTTTGAGCGGCATGCTTTTTTCCTAGTAGGATGAGGCACCGACGGAGAAAGGCAGGATTATGTGTGCAGGAAAGGTATGTGCTGAGAAGGTGACAAGGTTGAGACCAGGTTGGGACCTTTAGTCCCAGGAAAGGCCCCTGGCAGGTGTGGGTCAATGTTCTCTGCCCATCCCACTCGGCGTGGGGAGGTTTACACCATACAAATCAGCAGCGGAATTATTCTTCCCCCAGAGGTTGCATCTGCCCACAAGCTCCACCTGGCCAGGGTCCGCCCCTACCGTATTGCCCATGTCGATCAACAGAAGCTAAGAGCTTCCAGAGAGACTAACTGCTATTCTCTAGCCACGGAGAAGCGGTCCAGCCAGAAGCCTCCCCTGTTTCATCTCCAGGTTCTCTCTCAGGCCCCTCAGAGTTGTGATGTGTCTCAGGGGTAGAAAAAAGAGATTTCTTTAAAAGAACACATACAAAGAGGGGCCGTAGATGCTGAGGAAGGGCGCCTTGCCTACTGATATCCTAGCGTAAGTGGAAAAGAGGTACCTGCCTGCTGTCCCAGTATGTCGAACCTGTCCACATCAGGGGTTGCCTACTGTGAAGTTATTCCCTGGGTGCCCTCGATTTTGTGGCCAAGGACAGAAGGGGCCGTTGTGTGTCCATGGGTAAAATGGAGGGCTCTGTGGAACTGGCCGGTTAGGCTGGACCTCTCCTATTGGCTCAGAGTTTGTGACCCGTCCCCGTCAGAAGTTCCGGCCAGCCTTGCGGTGGCTGTCTCCATGGTGATTGGGAAAGAAGCCTTAGGCCCCGCACTCAGCCTTCACCTGGCCCACCTGGCCTCTTTACCCTCATCTAGACCGCTGTGTAGACGAAAGAAAGGATGTCGGCCAGTGAGCACGTGTCCTCATTTCCTTGGAAGGATTAGGCTCCTTGCCTGGGCAGAAGACAGCCAAGGTCAGCCTGAGCCTAGACACCTAGTGACCTGTGACACTGCAGACAGTGATAGATGTTGATGTCCACGCTCGGGTATCCGCAGGTGGCGGATTGAGAGTGGTCGGAGGTGAAGTGTAACTAGAGGTCACACACTCACAGGGGCACGGGCCAAAGGTCGGGAAAAATAGCTGAGGTCGTGGAGCTCCAGTGGAGCCAGTGTAGGGCCGAGGCGTCCCTCCTGTACGTGGCAAAGAGGTGATCCATATGCCGCCATGCGCAGCCTCTGGACTGCTGGGGCCCTGGATGCCCGGATTTCTGCCTTGTCTTCGGAGAAGTGACGCACATGCAGTGTGCCACCGGAGGCTGTGGCCCAGCAGAGGGCACAATCTTGAAAATGCGGGCTTCAGTTGACTTTGCCTGTTCTCTCCTTTGGCTGAGTGCCATCCTGTGTTTCCTAGCTGGAGAAGGCATTCGTGGAGAGAGGGGGATTGCATGTGTGCAGGCAAAGTGTGTGCTGAGATGATGAGTCGCTGGAGACCGGGGTGGACTCTTCAGACCCAGGATAGGCCTCTGGCAGGTATGTGTCAATGTTTTCTGCCCTTCGCACTCAGCCGGGTATTTGCATACAATGTTACCAGCGGAATTAGTAGTCTCCGGAGAGCCTGCCACATGTCAGCAAGCTTCACCTGGCCAGGTTCCCCTGGTGATGTAACTACCCCATCAGTCACTACTCTCTAGACCTTCCAGATAGACTACCAGATCTCGTCTGCCCATGGGCAACCAGTACAGCCAGAGGCCTTCCCCCTTTGGTCTTTGGTCTCTAGGCACTCTATCAGGCACTCCAAGCTGGGAAGTGACTCAGGGGGAGAAGGAAGAGATTTCAGAGAATGAACACATCCAGAGAGAGACAGAGAGAGGCAAGAGATGCTGAGTGGGGATGCCTCGCGTAGTGATATCCTCAGGAAAGTGGGAAAGAGGTACCTGGCCTGCTCTGCCAATGCCCTGAACCAGTCCGCACCAGGGGCTCCCCTGTGCCTGCGTAGGCTTTCCCAGGGTGTGCTCAAATCCTGTGGCCACTAGGTGTCATAGGTCATAATGGAGGGCCCTGTGTCATCTGCCTGGCGGGCCAGATCTCTGCCATTGGCTCAGTCTTGTCACCAGGCCCATCATAAGCTCCGCCTACTCTTCCGGTGGTGGGACTGTCTCCATGGTGATGGCAAAGGAGCCTTAGTCCCGCCCACCTGGCCTTCACTTCACCTAGCTGGCCTGCTGACCCTCACTCAGACCTCTGTGTTGAGAAAAATTAATGTCGGCCGGTGCCCAGGTGTCAGCATGTGGGATAGAGGATTCCGGACCTTGCCTGGGGCAGAAGGCAGCCTAGGTCAGCTGGTACCTGGAAGTCTAGTGACTCGTGACACTGCTGCCAGTGACAGACAAATGGTGACTCCCACACTCACATATCCCCTGGTGGCAGAATGATAGTGATGGGTGGAGAAACATCACTCCGGAGCACTCGCGCAATGGGGCACCGGCCAAAGGCCAGGGCCAGTAGTGGACGTCGCGGAGCTGAATGGCGAGCCAGTGAAGGGCCCAAGGATTCCTCTTGTATGTGGGAAACATGTCATCCGGGTCCCCACGTCCATAAACCACTGGATTGCTGGGGCCCAGGATGCCAGGATTTCGGCCTTGCCTTCGCAGCCCGGCCACATAGGCAGCCTTCCACCGGAGGCGGGGATACGTAGACAGCAAAAATGTGGAAAATGGCAGTGTCTCCTCGATTTCTCTGGCATGGGCCTTTTTGAGCGGCATGCTTTTTTCCTAGTAGGATGAGGCACCGACGGAGAAAGGCAGGATTATGTGTGCAGGAAAGGTATGTGCTGAGAAGGTGACAAGGTTGAGAACAGGTTGGGACCTTTAGTCCCAGGAAAGGCCCCTGGCAGGTGTGGGTCAATGTTCTCTGCCCATCCCACTCGGCGTGGGGAGGTTTACACCATACAAAGCAGCAGCGGAATTATTCTTCCCCCAGAGGTTGCATCTGCCCACAAGCTCCACCTGGCCAGGGTCCGCCCCTACCGTATTGCCCATGTCGATCAACAGAAGCTAAGAGCTTCCAGAGAGACTAACTGCTATTCTCTAGCCACGGAGAAGCGGTCCAGCCAGAAGCCTCCCCTGTTTCATCTCCAGGTTCTCTCTCAGGCCCCTCATACTTGTGATGTGTCTCAGGGGTAGAAAAAAGAGATTTCTTTAAAAGAACACATACAAAGAGGGGCCGTAGATGCTGAGGAAGGGCGCCTTGCCTACTGATATCCTAGCGTAAGTGGAAAAGAGGTACCTGCCTGCTGTCCCAGTATGTCGAACCTGTCCACATCAGGGGTTGCCTACTGTGAAGTTATTCCCTGGGTGCCCTCGATTTTGTGGCCAAGGACAGAAGGGGCCGTTGTGTGTCCATGGGTAAAATGGAGGGCTCTGTGGAACTGGCCGGTTAGGCTGGACCTCTCCTATTGGCTCAGAGTTTGTGACCCGTCCCCGTCAGAAGTTCCGGCCAGCCTTGCGGTGGCTGTCTCCATGGTGATTGGGAAAGAAGCCTTAGGCCCCGCACTCAGCCTTCACCTGGCCCACCTGGCCTCTTTACCCTCATCTAGACCGCTGTGTAGACGAAAGAAAGGATGTCGGCCAGTGAGCACGTGTCCTCATTTCCTTGGAAGGATTAGGCTCCTTGCCTGGGCAGAAGACAGCCAAGGTCAGCCTGAGCCTAGACACCTAGTGACCTGTGACACTGCAGACAGTGATAGATGTTGATGTCCACGCTCGGGTATCCGCAGGTGGCGGATTGAGAGTGGTCGGAGGTGAAGTGTAACTAGAGGTCACACACTCACAGGGGCACGGGCCAAAGGTCGGGAAAAATAGCTGAGGTCGTGGAGCTCCAGTGGAGCCAGTGTAGGGCCGAGGCGTCCCTCCTGTACGTGGCAAAGAGGTGATCCATATGCCGCCATGCGCAGCCTCTGGACTGCTGGGGCCCTGGATGCCCGGATTTCTGCCTTGTGTTCGGAGAAGTGACGCACATGCAGTGTGCCACCGGAGGCTGTGGCCCAGCAGAGGGCACAATCTTGAAAATGCGGGCTTCAGTTGACTTTGCCTGTTCTCTCCTTTGGCTGAGTGCCATCCTGTGTTTCCTAGCTGGAGAAGGCATTCGTGGAGAGAGGGGGATTGCATGTGTGCAGGCAAAGTGTGTGCTGAGATGATGAGTCGCTGGAGACCGGGGTGGACTCTTCAGACCCAGGATAGGCCTCTGGCAGGTATGTGTCAATGTTTTCTGCCCTTCGCACTCAGCCGGGTATTTGCATACAATGTTACCAGCGGAATTAGTAGTCTCCGGAGAGGCTGCCACATGTCAGCAAGCTTCACCTGGCCAGGTTCCCCTGGTGATGTAACTACCCCATCAGTCACTACTCTCTAGACCTTCCAGATAGACTACCAGATCTCGTCTGCCCATGGGCAACCAGTACAGCCAGAGGCCTTCCCCCTTTGGTCTTTGGTCTCTAGGCACTCTATCAGGCACTCCAAGCTGGGAAGTGACTCAGGGGGAGAAGGAAGAGATTTCAGAGAATGAACACATCCAGAGAGAGACAGAGAGAGGCAAGAGATGCTGAGTGGGGATGCCTCGCGTAGTGATATCCTCAGGAAAGTGGGAAAGAGGTACCTGGCCTGCTCTGCCAATGCCCTGAACCAGTCCGCACCAGGGGCTCCCCTGTGCCTGCGTAGGCTTTCCCAGGGTGTGCTCAAATCCTGTGGCCACTAGGTGTCATAGGTCATAATGGAGGGCCCTGTGTCATCTGCCTGGCGGGCCAGATCTCTGCCATTGGCTCAGTCTTGTCACCAGGCCCATCATAAGCTCCGCCTACTCTTCCGGTGGTGGGACTGTCTCCATGGTGATGGCAAAGGAGCCTTAGTCCCGCCCACCTGGCCTTCACTTCACCTAGCTGGCCTGCTGACCCTCACTCAGACCTCTGTGTTGAGAAAAATTAATGTCGGCCGGTGCCCAGGTGTCAGCATGTGGGATAGAGGATTCCGGACCTTGCCTGGGGCAGAAGGCAGCCTAGGTCAGCTGGTACCTGGAAGTCTAGTGACTCGTGACACTGCTGCCAGTGACAGACAAATGGTGACTCCCACACTCACATATCCCCTGGTGGCAGAATGCTAGTGATGGGTGGAGAAACATCGCTCCGGAGCACTCGCGCAATGGGGCACCGGCCAAAGGCCAGGGCCAGTAGTGGACGTCGCGGAGCTGAATGGCGAGCCAGTGAAGGGCCCAAGGATTCCTCTTGTATGTGGGAAACATGTCATCCGGGTCCCCACGTCCATAAACCACTGGATTGCTGGGGCCCAGGATGCCAGGATTTCGGCCTTGCCTTCGCAGCCCGGCCACATAGGCAGCATTCCACCGGAGGCGGGGATACGTAGACAGCAAAAATGTGGAAAATGGCAGTGTCTCCTCGATTTCTCTGGCATGGGCCTTTTTGAGCGGCATGCTTTTTTCCTAGTAGGATGAGGCACCGACGGAGAAAGGCAGGATTATGTGTGCAGGAAAGGTATGTGCTGAGAAGGTGACAAGGTTGAGACCAGGTTGGGACCTTTAGTCCCAGGAAAGGCCCCTGGCAGGTGTGGGTCAATGTTCTCTGCCCATCCCACTCGGCGTGGGGAGGTTTACACCATACAAAGCAGCAGCGGAATTATTCTTCCCCCAGAGGTTGCATCTGCCCACAAGCTCCACCTGGCCAGGATCCGCCCCTACCGTATTGCCCATGTCGATCAACAGAAGCTAAGAGCTTCCAGAGAGACTAACTGCTATTCTCTAGCCACGGAGAAGCGGTCCAGCCAGAAGCCTCCCCTGTTTCATCTCCAGGTTCTCTCTCAGGCCCCTCATAGTTGTGATGTGTCTCAGGGGTAGAAAAAAGAGATTTCTTTAAAAGAACACATACAAAGAGGGGCCATAGATGCTGAGGAAGGGCGCCTTGCCTACTGATATCCTAGCGTAAGTGGAAAAGAGGTACCTGCCTGCTGTCCCAGTATGTCGAACCTGTCCACATCAGGGGTTGCCTACTGTGAAGTTATTCCCTGGGTGCCCTCGATTTTGTGGCCAAGGACAGAAGGGGCCGTTGTGTGTCCATGGGTAAAATGGAGGGCTCTGTGGAACTGGCCGGTTAGGCTGGACCTCTCCTATTGGCTCAGAGTTTGTGACCCGTCCCCGTCAGAAGTTCCGGCCAGCCTTGCGGTGGCTGTCTCCATGGTGATTGGGAAAGAAGCCTTAGGCCCCGCACTCAGCCTTCACCTGGCCCACCTGGCCTCTTTACCCTCATCTAGACCGCTGTGTAGACGAAAGAAAGGATGTCGGCCAGTGAGCACGTGTCCTCATTTCCTTGGAAGGATTAGGCTCCTTGCCTGGGCAGAAGACAGCCAAGGTCAGCCTGAGCCTAGACACCTAGTGACCTGTGACACTGCAGACAGTGATAGATGTTGATGTCCACGCTCGGGTATCCGCAGGTGGCGGATTGAGAGTGGTCGGAGGTGAAGTGTAACTAGAGGTCACACACTCACAGGGGCACGGGCCAAAGGTCGGGAAAAATAGCTGAGGTCGTGGAGCTCCAGTGGAGCCAGTGTAGGGCCGAGGCGTCCCTCCTGTACGTGGCAAAGAGGTGATCCATATGCCGCCATGCGCAGCCTCTGGACTGCTGGGGCCCTGGATGCCCGGATTTCTGCCTTGTCTTCGGAGAAGTGACGCACATGCAGTGTGCCACCGGAGGCTGTGGCCCAGCAGAGGGCACAATCTTGAAAATGCGGGCTTCAGTTGACTTTGCCTGTTCTCTCCTTTGGCTGAGTGCCATCCTGTGTTTCCTAGCTGGAGAAGGCATTCGTGGAGAGAGGGGGATTGCATGTGTGCAGGCAAAGTGTGTGCTGAGATGATGAGTCGCTGGAGACCGGGGTGGACTCTTCAGACCCAGGATAGGCCTCTGGCAGGTATGTGTCAATGTTTTCTGCCCTTCGCACTCAGCCGGGTATTTGCATACAATGTTACCAGCGGAATTAGTAGTCTCCGGAGAGGCTGCCACATGTCAGCAAGCTTCACCTGGCCAGGTTCCCCTGGTGATGTAACTACCCCATCAGTCACTACTCTCTAGACCTTCCAGATAGACTACCAGATCTCGTCTGCCCATGGGCAACCAGTACAGCCAGAGGCCTTCCCCCTTTGGTCTTTGGTCTCTAGGCACTCTATCAGGCACTCCAAGCTGGGAAGTGACTCAGGGGGAGAAGGAAGAGATTTCAGAGAATGAACACATCCAGAGAGAGACAGAGAGAGGCAAGAGATGCTGAGTGGGGATGCCTCGCGTAGTGATATCCTCAGGAAAGTGGGAAAGAGGTACCTGGCCTGCTCTGCCAATGCCCTGAACCAGTCCGCACCAGGGGCTCCCCTGTGCCTGCGTAGGCTTTCCCAGGGTGTGCTCAAATCCTGTGGCCACTAGGTGTCATAGGTCATAATGGAGGGCCCTGTGTCATCTGCCTGGCGGGCCAGATCTCTGCCATTGGCTCAGTCTTGTCACCAGGCCCATCATAAGCTCCGCCTACTCTTCCGGTGGTGGGACTGTCTCCATGGTGATGGCAAAGGAGCCTTAGTCCCGCCCACCTGGCCTTCACTTCACCTAGCTGGCCTGCTGACCCTCACTCAGACCTCTGTGTTGAGAAAAATTAATGTCGGCCGGTGCCCAGGTGTCAGCATGTGGGATAGAGGATTCCGGACCTTGCCTGGGGCAGAAGGCAGCCTAGGTCAGCTGGTACCTGGAAGTCTAGTGACTCGTGACACTGCTGCCAGTGACAGACAAATGGTGACTCCCACACTCACATATCCCCTGGTGGCAGAATGCTAGTGATGGGTGGAGAAACATCGCTCCGGAGCACTCGCGCAATGGGGCACCGGCCAAAGGCCAGGGCCAGTAGTGGACGTCGCGGAGCTGAATGGCGAGCCAGTGAAGGGCCCAAGGATTCCTCTTGTATGTGGGAAACATGTCATCCGGGTCCCCACGTCCATAAACCACTGGATTGCTGGGGCCCAGGATGCCAGGATTTCGGCCTTGCCTTCGCAGCCCGGCCACATAGGCAGCCTTCCACCGGAGGCGGGGATACGTAGACAGCAAAAATGTGGAAAATGGCAGTGTCTCCTCGATTTCTCTGGCATGGGCCTTTTTGAGCGGCATGCTTTTTTCCTAGTAGGATGAGGCACCGACGGAGAAAGGCAGGATTATGTGTGCAGGAAAGGTATGTGCTGAGAAGGTGACAAGGTTGAGACCAGGTTGGGACCTTTAGTCCCAGGAAAGGCCCCTGGCAGGTGTGGGTCAATGTTCTCTGCCCATCCCACTCGGCGTGGGGAGGTTTACACCATACAAAGCAGCAGCGGAATTATTCTTCCCCCAGAGGTTGCATCTGCCCACAAGCTCCACCTGGCCAGGGTCCGCCCCTACCGTATTGCCCATGTCGATCAACAGAAGCTAAGAGCTTCCAGAGAGACTAACTGCTATTCTCTAGCCACGGAGAAGCGGTCCAGCCAGAAGCCTCCCCTGTTTCATCTCCAGGTTCTCTCTCAGGCCCCTCGTACTTGTGATGTGTCTCAGGGGTAGAAAAAAGAGATTTCTTTAAAAGAACACATACAAAGAGGGGCCGTAGATGCTGAGGAAGGGCGCCTTGCCTACTGATATCCTAGCGTAAGTGGAAAAGAGGTACCTGCCTGCTGTCCCAGTATGTCGAACCTGTCCACATCAGGGGTTGCCTACTGTGAAGTTATTCCCTGGGTGCCCTCGATTTTGTGGCCAAGGACAGAAGGGGCCGTTGTGTGTCCATGGGTAAAATGGAGGGCTCTGTGGAACTGGCCGGTTAGGCTGGACCTCTCCTATTGGCTCAGAGTTTGTGACCCGTCCCCGTCAGAAGTTCCGGCCAGCCTTGCGGTGGCTGTCTCCATGGTGATTGGGAAAGAAGCCTTAGGCCCCGCACTCAGCCTTCACCTGGCCCACCTGGCCTCTTTACCCTCATCTAGACCGCTGTGTAGACGAAAGAAAGGATGTCGGCCAGTGAGCACGTGTCCTCATTTCCTTGGAAGGATTAGGCTCCTTGCCTGGGCAGAAGACAGCCAAGGTCAGCCTGAGCCTAGACACCTAGTGACCTGTGACACTGCAGACAGTGATAGATGTTGATGTCCACGCTCGGGTATCCGCAGGTGGCGGATTGAGAGTGGTCGGAGGTGAAGTGTAACTAGAGGTCACACACTCACAGGGGCACGGGCCAAAGGTCGGGAAAAATAGCTGAGGTCGTGGAGCTCCAGTGGAGCCAGTGTAGGGCCGAGGCGTCCCTCCTGTACGTGGCAAAGAGGTGATCCATATGCCGCCATGCGCAGCCTCTGGACTGCTGGGGCCCTGGATGCCCGGATTTCTGCCTTGTGTTCGGAGAAGTGACGCACATGCAGTGTGCCACCGGAGGCTGTGGCCCAGCAGAGGGCACAATCTTGAAAATGCGGGCTTCAGTTGACTTTGCCTGTTCTCTCCTTTGGCTGAGTGCCATCCTGTGTTTCCTAGCTGGAGAAGGCATTCGTGGAGAGAGGGGGATTGCATGTGTGCAGGCAAAGTGTGTGCTGAGATGATGAGTCGCTGGAGACCGGGGTGGACTCTTCAGACCCAGGATAGGCCTCTGGCAGGTATGTGTCAATGTTTTCTGCCCTTCGCACTCAGCCGGGTATTTGCATACAATGTTACCAGCGGAATTAGTAGTCTCCGGAGAGGCTGCCACATGTCAGCAAGCTTCACCTGGCCAGGTTCCCCTGGTGATGTAACTACCCCATCAGTCACTACTCTCTAGACCTTCCAGATAGACTACCAGATCTCGTCTGCCCATGGGCAACCAGTACAGCCAGAGGCCTTCCCCCTTTGGTCTTTGGTCTCTAGGCACTCTATCAGGCACTCCAAGCTGGGAAGTGACTCAGGGGGAGAAGGAAGAGATTTCAGAGAATGAACACATCCAGAGAGAGACAGAGAGAGGCAAGAGATGCTGAGTGGGGATGCCTCGCGTAGTGATATCCTCAGGAAAGTGGGAAAGAGGTACCTGGCCTGCTCTGCCAATGCCCTGAACCAGTCCGCACCAGGGGCTCCCCTGTGCCTGCGTAGGCTTTCCCAGGGTGTGCTCAAATCCTGTGGCCACTAGGTGTCATAGGTCATAATGGAGGGCCCTGTGTCATCTGCCTGGCGGGCCAGATCTCTGCCATTGGCTCAGTCTTGTCACCAGGCCCATCATAAGCTCCGCCTACTCTTCCGGTGGTGGGACTGTCTCCATGGTGATGGCAAAGGAGCCTTAGTCCCGCCCACCTGGCCTTCACTTCACCTAGCTGGCCTGCTGACCCTCACTCAGACCTCTGTGTTGAGAAAAATTAATGTCGGCCGGTGCCCAGGTGTCAGCATGTGGGATAGAGGATTCCGGACCTTGCCTGGGGCAGAAGGCAGCCTAGGTCAGCTGGTACCTGGAAGTCTAGTGACTCGTGACACTGCTGCCAGTGACAGACAAATGGTGACTCCCACACTCACATATCCCCTGGTGGCAGAATGCTAGTGATGGGTGGAGAAACATCGCTCCGGAGCACTCGCGCAATGGGGCACCGGCCAAAGGCCAGGGCCAGTAGTGGACGTCGCGGAGCTGAATGGCGAGCCAGTGAAGGGCCCAAGGATTCCTCTTGTATGTGGGAAACATGTCATCCGGGTCCCCACGTCCATAAACCACTGGATTGCTGGGGCCCAGGATGCCAGGATTTCGGCCTTGCCTTCGCAGCCCGGCCACATAGGCAGCCTTCCACCGGAGGCGGGGATACGTAGACAGCAAAAATGTGGAAAATGGCAGTGTCTCCTCGATTTCTCTGGCATGGGCCTTTTTGAGCGGCATGCTTTTTTCCTAGTAGGATGAGGCACCGACGGAGAAAGGCAGGATTATGTGTGCAGGAAAGGTATGTGCTGAGAAGGTGACAAGGTTGAGACCAGGTTGGGACCTTTAGTCCCAGGAAAGGCCCCTGGCAGGTGTGGGTCAATGTTCTCTGCCCATCCCACTCGGCGTGGGGAGGTTTACACCATACAAAGCAGCAGCGGAATTATTCTTCCCCCAGAGGTTGCATCTGCCCACAAGCTCCACCTGGCCAGGGTCCGCCCCTACCGTATTGCCCATGTCGATCAACAGAAGCTAAGAGCTTCCAGAGAGACTAACTGCTATTCTCTAGCCACGGAGAAGCGGTCCAGCCAGAAGCCTCCCCTGTTTCATCTCCAGGTTCTCTCTCAGGCCCCTCATACTTGTGATGTGTCTCAGGGGTAGAAAAAAGAGATTTCTTTAAAAGAACACATACAAAGAGGGGCCGTAGATGCTGAGGAAGGGCGCCTTGCCTACTGATATCCTAGCGTAAGTGGAAAAGAGGTACCTGCCTGCTGTCCCAGTATGTCGAACCTGTCCACATCAGGGGTTGCCTACTGTGAAGTTATTCCCTGGGTGCCCTCGATTTTGTGGCCAAGGACAGAAGGGGCCGTTGTGTGTCCATGGGTAAAATGGAGGGCTCTGTGGAACTGGCCGGTTAGGCTGGACCTCTCCTATTGGCTCAGAGTTTGTGACCCGTCCCCGTCAGAAGTTCCGGCCAGCCTTGCGGTGGCTGTCTCCATGGTGATTGGGAAAGAAGCCTTAGGCCCCGCACTCAGCCTTCACCTGGCCCACCTGGCCTCTTTACCCTCATCTAGACCGCTGTGTAGACGAAAGAAAGGATGTCGGCCAGTGAGCACGTGTCCTCATTTCCTTGGAAGGATTAGGCTCCTTGCCTGGGCAGAAGACAGCCAAGGTCAGCCTGAGCCTAGACACCTAGTGACCTGTGACACTGCAGACAGTGATAGATGTTGATGTCCACGCTCGGGTATCCGCAGGTGGCGGATTGAGAGTGGTCGGAGGTGAAGTGTAACTAGAGGTCACACACTCACAGGGGCACGGGCCAAAGGTCGGGAAAAATAGCTGAGGTCGTGGAGCTCCAGTGGAGCCAGTGTAGGGCCGAGGCGTCCCTCCTGTACGTGGCAAAGAGGTGATCCATATGCCGCCATGCGCAGCCTCTGGACTGCTGGGGCCCTGGATGCCCGGATTTCTGCCTTGTCTTCGGAGAAGTGACGCACATGCAGTGTGCCACCGGAGGCTGTGGCCCAGCAGAGGGCACAATCTTGAAAATGCGGGCTTCAGTTGACTTTGCCTGTTCTCTCCTTTGGCTGAGTGCCATCCTGTGTTTCCTAGCTGGAGAAGGCATTCGTGGAGAGAGGGGGATTGCATGTGTGCAGGCAAAGTGTGTGCTGAGATGATGAGTCGCTGGAGACCGGGGTGGACTCTTCAGACCCAGGATAGGCCTCTGGCAGGTATGTGTCAATGTTTTCTGCCCTTCGCACTCAGCCGGGTATTTGCATACAATGTTACCAGCGGAATTAGTAGTCTCCGGAGAGCCTGCCACATGTCAGCAAGCTTCACCTGGCCAGGTTCCCCTGGTGATGTAACTACCCCATCAGTCACTACTCTCTAGACCTTCCAGATAGACTACCAGATCTCGTCTGCCCATGGGCAACCAGTACAGCCAGAGGCCTTCCCCCTTTGGTCTTTGGTCTCTAGGCACTCTATCAGGCACTCCAAGCTGTGAAGTGACTCAGGGGGAGAAGGAAGAGATTTCAGAGAATGAACACATCCAGAGAGAGACAGAGAGAGGCAAGAGATGCTGAGTGGGGATGCCTCGCGTAGTGATATCCTCAGGAAAGTGGGAAAGAGGTACCTGGCCTGCTCTGCCAATGCCCTGAACCAGTCCGCACCAGGGGCTCCCCTGTGCCTGCGTAGGCTTTCCCAGGGTGTGCTCAAATCCTGTGGCCACTAGGTGTCATAGGTCATAATGGAGGGCCCTGTGTCATCTGCCTGGCGGGCCAGATCTCTGCCATTGGCTCAGTCTTGTCACCAGGCCCATCATAAGCTCCGCCTACTCTTCCGGTGGTGGGACTGTCTCCATGGTGATGGCAAAGGAGCCTTAGTCCCGCCCACCTGGCCTTCACTTCACCTAGCTGGCCTGCTGACCCTCACTCAGACCTCTGTGTTGAGAAAAATTAATGTCGGCCGGTGCCCAGGTGTCAGCATGTGGGATAGAGGATTCCGGACCTTGCCTGGGGCAGAAGGCAGCCTAGGTCAGCTGGTACCTGGAAGTCTAGTGACTCGTGACACTGCTGCCAGTGACAGACAAATGGTGACTCCCACACTCACATATCCCCTGGTGGCAGAATGCTAGTGATGGGTGGAGAAACATCGCTCCGGAGCACTCGCGCAATGGGGCACCGGCCAAAGGCCAGGGCCAGTAGTGGACGTCGCGGAGCTGAATGGTGAGCCAGTGAAGGGCCCAAGGATTCCTCTTGTATGTGGGAAACATGTCATCCGGGTCCCCACGTCCATAAACCACTGGATTGCTGGGGCCCAGGATGCCAGGATTTCGGCCTTGCCTTCGCAGCCCGGCCACATAGGCAGCCTTCCACCGGAGGCGGGGATACGTAGACAGCAAAAATGTGGAAAATGGCAGTGTCTCCTCGATTTCTCTGGCATGGGCCTTTTTGAGCGGCATGCTTTTTTCCTAGTAGGATGAGGCACCGACGGAGAAAGGCAGGATTATGTGTGCAGGAAAGGTATGTGCTGAGAAGGTGACAAGGTTGAGACCAGGTTGGGACCTTTAGTCCCAGGAAAGGCCCCTGGCAGGTGTGGGTCAATGTTCTCTGCCCATCCCACTCGGCGTGGGGAGGTTTACACCATACAAAGCAGCAGCGGAATTATTCTTCCCCCAGAGGTTGCATCTGCCCACAAGCTCCACCTGGCCAGGGTCCGCCCCTACCGTATTGCCCATGTCGATCAACAGAAGCTAAGAGCTTCCAGAGAGACTAACTGCTATTCTCTAGCCACGGAGAAGCGGTCCAGCCAGAAGCCTCCCCTGTTTCATCTCCAGGTTCTCTCTCAGGCCCCTCGTACTTGTGATGTGTCTCAGGGGTAGAAAAAAGAGATTTCTTTAAAAGAACACATACAAAGAGGGGCCGTAGATGCTGAGGAAGGGCGCCTTGCCTACTGATATCCTAGCGTAAGTGGAAAAGAGGTACCTGCCTGCTGTCCCAGTATGTCGAACCTGTCCACATCAGGGGTTGCCTACTGTGAAGTTATTCCCTGGGTGCCCTCGATTTTGTGGCCAAGGACAGAAGGGGCCGTTGTGTGTCCATGGGTAAAATGGAGGGCTCTGTGGAACTGGCCGGTTAGGCTGGACCTCTCCTATTGGCTCAGAGTTTGTGACCCGTCCCCGTCAGAAGTTCCGGCCAGCCTTGCGGTGGCTGTCTCCATGGTGATTGGGAAAGAAGCCTTAGGCCCCGCACTCAGCCTTCACCTGGCCCACCTGGCCTCTTTACCCTCATCTAGACCGCTGTGTAGACGAAAGAAAGGATGTCGGCCAGTGAGCACGTGTCCTCATTTCCTTGGAAGGATTAGGCTCCTTGCCTGGGCAGAAGACAGCCAAGGTCAGCCTGAGCCTAGACACCTAGTGACCTGTGACACTGCAGACAGTGATAGATGTTGATGTCCACGCTCGGGTATCCGCAGGTGGCGGATTGAGAGTGGTCGGAGGTGAAGTGTAACTAGAGGTCACACACTCACAGGGGCACGGGCCAAAGGTCGGGAAAAATAGCTGAGGTCGTGGAGCTCCAGTGGAGCCAGTGTAGGGCCGAGGCGTCCCTCCTGTACGTGGCAAAGAGGTGATCCATATGCCGCCATGCGCAGCCTCTGGACTGCTGGGGCCCTGGATGCCCGGATTTCTGCCTTGTGTTCGGAGAAGTGACGCACATGCAGTGTGCCACCGGAGGCTGTGGCCCAGCAGAGGGCACAATCTTGAAAATGCGGGCTTCAGTTGACTTTGCCTGTTCTCTCCTTTGGCTGAGTGCCATCCTGTGTTTCCTAGCTGGAGAAGGCATTCGTGGAGAGAGGGGGATTGCATGTGTGCAGGCAAAGTGTGTGCTGAGATGATGAGTCGCTGGAGACCGGGGTGGACTCTTCAGACCCAGGATAGGCCTCTGGCAGGTATGTGTCAATGTTTTCTGCCCTTCGCACTCAGCCGGGTATTTGCATACAATGTTACCAGCGGAATTAGTAGTCTCCGGAGAGGCTGCCACATGTCAGCAAGCTTCACCTGGCCAGGTTCCCCTGGTGATGTAACTACCCCATCAGTCACTACTCTCTAGACCTTCCAGATAGACTACCAGATCTCGTCTGCCCATGGGCAACCAGTACAGCCAGAGGCCTTCCCCCTTTGGTCTTTGGTCTCTAGGCACTCTATCAGGCACTCCAAGCTGTGAAGTGACTCAGGGGGAGAAGGAAGAGATTTCAGAGAATGAACACATCCAGAGAGAGACAGAGAGAGGCAAGAGATGCTGAGTGGGGATGCCTCGCGTAGTGATATCCTCAGGAAAGTGGGAAAGAGGTACCTGACCTGCTCTGCCAATGCCCTGAACCAGTCCGCACCAGGGGCTCCCCTGTGCCTGCGTAGGCTTTCCCAGGGTGTGCTCAAATCCTGTGGCCACTAGGTGTCATAGGTCATAATGGAGGGCCCTGTGTCATCTGCCTGGCGGGCCAGATCTCTGCCATTGGCTCAGTCTTGTCACCAGGCCCATCATAAGCTCCGCCTACTCTTCCGGTGGTGGGACTGTCTCCATGGTGATGGCAAAGGAGCCTTAGTCCCGCCCACCTGGCCTTCACTTCACCTAGCTGGCCTGCTGACCCTCACTCAGACCTCTGTGTTGAGAAAAATTAATGTCGGCCGGTGCCCAGGTGTCAGCATGTGGGATAGAGGATTCCGGACCTTGCCTGGGGCAGAAGGCAGCCTAGGTCAGCTGGTACCTGGAAGTCTAGTGACTCGTGACACTGCTGCCAGTGACAGACAAATGGTGACTCCCACACTCACATATCCCCTGGTGGCAGAATGCTAGTGATGGGTGGAGAAACATCGCTCCGGAGCACTCGCGCAATGGGGCACCGGCCAAAGGCCAGGGCCAGTAGTGGACGTCGCGGAGCTGAATGGTGAGCCAGTGAAGGGCCCAAGGATTCCTCTTGTATGTGGGAAACATGTCATCCGGGTCCCCACGTCGATAAACCACTGGATTGCTGGGGCCCAGGATGCCAGGATTTCGGCCTTGCCTTCGCAGCCCGGCCACATAGGCAGCCTTCCACCGGAGGCGGGGATACGTAGACAGCAAAAATGTGGAAAATGGCAGTGTCTCCTCGATTTCTCTGGCATGGGCCTTTTTGAGCGGCATGCTTTTTTCCTAGTAGGATGAGGCACCGACGGAGAAAGGCAGGATTATGTGTGCAGGAAAGGTATGTGCTGAGAAGGTGACAAGGTTGAGACCAGGTTGGGACCTTTAGTCCCAGGAAAGGCCCCTGGCAGGTGTGGGTCAATGTTCTCTGCCCATCCCACTCGGCGTGGGGAGGTTTACACCATACAAAGCAGCAGCGGAATTATTCTTCCCCCAGAGGTTGCATCTGCCCACAAGCTCCACCTGGCCAGGGTCCGCCCCTACCGTATTGCCCATGTCGATCAACAGAAGCTAAGAGCTTCCAGAGAGACTAACTGCTATTCTCTAGCCACGGAGAAGCGGTCCAGCCAGAAGCCTCCCCTGTTTCATCTCCAGGTTCTCTCTCAGGCCCCTCATACTTGTGATGTGTCTCAGGGGTAGAAAAAAGAGATTTCTTTAAAAGAACACATACAAAGAGGGGCCATAGATGCTGAGGAAGGGCGCCTTGCCTACTGATATCCTAGCGTAAGTGGAAAAGAGGTACCTGCCTGCTGTCCCAGTATGTCGAACCTGTCCACATCAGGGGTTGCCTACTGTGAAGTTATTCCCTGGGTGCCCTCGATTTTGTGGCCAAGGACAGAAGGGGCCGTTGTGTGTCCATGGGTAAAATGAAGGGCTCTGTGGAACTGGCCGGTTAGGCTGGACCTCTCCTATTGGCTCAGAGTTTGTGACCCGTCCCCGTCAGAAGTTCCGGCCAGCCTTGCGGTGGCTGTCTCCATGGTGATTGGGAAAGAAGCCTTAGGCCCCGCACTCAGCCTTCACCTGGCCCACCTGGCCTCTTTACCCTCATCTAGACCGCTGTGTAGACGAAAGAAAGGATGTCGGCCAGTGAGCACGTGTCCTCATTTCCTTGGAAGGATTAGGCTCCTTGCCTGGGCAGAAGACAGCCAAGGTCAGCCTGAGCCTAGACACCTAGTGACCTGTGACACTGCAGACAGTGATAGATGTTGATGTCCACGCTCGGGTATCCGCAGGTGGCGGATTGAGAGTGGTCGGAGGTGAAGTGTAACTAGAGGTCACACACTCACAGGGGCACGGGCCAAAGGTCGGGAAAAATAGCTGAGGTCGTGGAGCTCCAGTGGAGCCAGTGTAGGGCCGAGGCGTCCCTCCTGTACGTGGCAAAGAGGTGATCCATATGCCGCCATGCGCAGCCTCTGGACTGCTGGGGCCCTGGATGCCCGGATTTCTGCCTTGTCTTCGGAGAAGTGACGCACATGCAGTGTGCCACCGGAGGCTGTGGCCCAGCAGAGGGCACAATCTTGAAAATGCGGGCTTCAGTTGACTTTGCCTGTTCTCTCCTTTGGCTGAGTGCCATCCTGTGTTTCCTAGCTGGAGAAGGCATTCGTGGAGAGAGGGGGATTGCATGTGTGCAGGCAAAGTGTGTGCTGAGATGATGAGTCGCTGGAGACCGGGGTGGACTCTTCAGACCCAGGATAGGCCTCTGGCAGGTATGTGTCAATGTTTTCTGCCCTTCGCACTCAGCCGGGTATTTGCATACAATGTTACCAGCGGAATTAGTAGTCTCCGGAGAGGCTGCCACATGTCAGCAAGCTTCACCTGGCCAGGTTCCCCTGGTGATGTAACTACCCCATCAGTCACTACTCTCTAGACCTTCCAGATAGACTACCAGATCTCGTCTGCCCATGGGCAACCAGTACAGCCAGAGGCCTTCCCCCTTTGGTCTTTGGTCTCTAGGCACTCTATCAGGCACTCCAAGCTGGGAAGTGACTCAGGGGGAGAAGGAAGAGATTTCAGAGAATGAACACATCCAGAGAGAGACAGAGAGAGGCAAGAGATGCTGAGTGGGGATGCCTCGCGTAGTGATATCCTCAGGAAAGTGGGAAAGAGGTACCTGGCCTGCTCTGCCAATGCCCTGAACCAGTCCGCACCAGGGGCTCCCCTGTGCCTGCGTAGGCTTTCCCAGGGTGTGCTCAAATCCTGTGGCCACTAGGTGTCATAGGTCATAATGGAGGGCCCTGTGTCATCTGCCTGGCGGGCCAGATCTCTGCCATTGGCTCAGTCTTGTCACCAGGCCCATCATAAGCTCCGCCTACTCTTCCGGTGGTGGGACTGTCTCCATGGTGATGGCAAAGGAGCCTTAGTCCCGCCCACCTGGCCTTCACTTCACCTAGCTGGCCTGCTGACCCTCACTCAGACCTCTGTGTTGAGAAAAATTAATGTCGGCCGGTGCCCAGGTGTCAGCATGTGGGATAGAGGATTCCGGACCTTGCCTGGGGCAGAAGGCAGCCTAGGTCAGCTGGTACCTGGAAGTCTAGTGACTCGTGACACTGCTGCCAGTGACAGACAAATGGTGACTCCCACACTCACATATCCCCTGGTGGCAGAATGCTAGTGATGGGTGGAGAAACATCGCTCCGGAGCACTCGCGCAATGGGGCACCGGCCAAAGGCCAGGGCCAGTAGTGGACGTCGCGGAGCTGAATGGCGAGCCAGTGAAGGGCCCAAGGATTCCTCTTGTATGTGGGAAACATGTCATCCGGGTCCCCACGTCCATAAACCACTGGATTGCTGGGGCCCAGGATGCCAGGATTTCGGCCTTGCCTTCGCAGCCCGGCCACATAGGCAGCCTTCCACCGGAGGCGGGGATACGTAGACAGCAAAAATGTGGAAAATGGCAGTGTCTCCTCGATTTCTCTGGCATGGGCCTTTTTGAGCGGCATGCTTTTTTCCTAGTAGGATGAGGCACCGACGGAGAAAGGCAGGATTATGTGTGCAGGAAAGGTATGTGCTGAGAAGGTGACAAGGTTGAGACCAGGTTGGGACCTTTAGTCCCAGGAAAGGCCCCTGGCAGGTGTGGGTCAATGTTCTCTGCCCATCCCACTCGGCGTGGGGAGGTTTACACCATACAAAGCAGCAGCGGAATTATTCTTCCCCCAGAGGTTGCATCTGCCCACAAGCTCCACCTGGCCAGGGTCCGCCCCTACCGTATTGCCCATGTCGATCAACAGAAGCTAAGAGCTTCCAGAGAGACTAACTGCTATTCTCTAGCCACGGAGAAGCGGTCCAGCCAGAAGCCTCCCCTGTTTCATCTCCAGGTTCTCTCTCAGGCCCCTCATAGTTGTGATGTGTCTCAGGGGTAGAAAAAAGAGATTTCTTTAAAAGAACACATACAAAGAGGGGCCGTAGATGCTGAGGAAGGGCGCCTTGCCTACTGATATCCTAGCGTAAGTGGAAAAGAGGTACCTGCCTGCTGTCCCAGTATGTCGAACCTGTCCACATCAGGGGTTGCCTACTGTGAAGTTATTCCCTGGGTGCCCTCGATTTTGTGGCCAAGGACAGAAGGGGCCGTTGTGTGTCCATGGGTAAAATGGAGGGCTCTGCGGAACTGGCCGGTTAGGCTGGACCTCTCCTATTGGCTCAGAGTTTGTGACCCGTCCCCGTCAGAAGTTCCGGCCAGCCTCGCGGTGGCTGTCTCCATGGTGATTGGGAAAGAAGCCTTAGGCCCCGCACTCAGCCTTCACCTGGCCCACCTGGCCTCTTTACCCTCATCTAGACCGCTGTGTAGATGAAAGAAAGGATGTCGGCCAGTGAGCACGTGTCCTCATTTCCTTGGAAGGATTAGGCTCCTTGCCTGGGCAGAAGACAGCCAAGGTCAACCTGAGCCTAGACACCTAGTGACCTGTGACACTGCAGACAGTGATAGATGTTGATGTCCACGCTCGGGTATCCGCAGGTGGCGGATTGAGAGTGGTCGGAGGTGAAGTGTAACTAGAGGTCACACACTCACAGGGGCACGGGCCAAAGGTCGGGAAAAATAGCTGAGGTCGTGGAGCTCTAGCGGAGCCAGTCTAGGGCCGAGGCGTCCCTCCTGTACGTGGCAAAGAGGTGATCCATATGCCGCCATGCGCAGCCTCTGGACTGCTGGGGCCCTGGATGCCCGGATTTCGGCCTTGTCTTTGGAGAAGTGACGCACATGCGGTGTGCCACCGGAGGCTGTGGCCCAGCAGAGGGCACCATCTTGAAAATGCGGGCTTCAGTTGACTTTGCCTGTGCTCTCCTTTGGCTGAGTGCCATCCTGTGTTTCCTAGCTGGAGAAGGCATTCGTGGAGAGAGGCGGATTCCATGTGTGCAGGCAAAGTGTGTGCTGAGTTGATGAGTCGCTGGAGACCGGGGTGGACTCTTCAGACCCAGGATAGGCCTCTGGCAGGTATGTGTCAATGTTTTCTGCCCTTCGCACTCAGCCGGGTATTTGCATACAATGTTACCAGCGGAATTAGTAGTCTCCGGAGAGGCTGCCACATGTCAGCAAGCTTCACCTGGCCAGGGTCCCCTGGTGATGTAGCTACCCCATCAGTCACTACTCTCTAGACCTTCCAGATAGACTACCAGATCTCGTCTGCCCATGGGCAACCAGTACAGCCAGAGGCCTTCCCCCTTTGCTCTTTGGTCTCTAGGCACTCTATCAGGCACTCCAAGCTGTGAAGTGACTCAGGGGGAGAAGGAAGAGATTTCAGAGAATGAACACATCCAGAGAGAGACAGAGAGAGGCAAGAGATGCTGAGTGGGGATGCCTCGCGTAGTGATATCCTCAGGAAAGTGGGAAAGAGGTACCTGGCCTGCTCTGCCAATGCCCTGAACCAGTCCGCACCAGGGGCTCCCCTGTGCCTGCGTAGGCTTTCCCAGGGTGTGCTCAAATCCTGTGGCCACTAGGTGTCATAGGTCATAATGGAGGGCCCTGTGTCATCTGCCTGGCGGGCCAGATCTCTGCCATTGGCTCAGTCTTGTCACCAGGCCCATCATAAGCTCCGCCTACTCTTCCGGTGGTGGGACTGTCTCCATGGTGATGGCAAAGGAGCCTTAGTCCCGCCCACCTGGCCTTCACTTCACCTAGCTGGCCTGCTGACCCTCACTCAGACCTCTGTGTTGAGAAAAATTAATGTCGGCCGGTGCCCAGGTGTCAGCATCTGGGATAGAGGATTCCGGACCTTGCCTGGGGCAGAAGGCAGCCTAGGTCAGCTGGTACCTGGAAGTCTAGTGACTCGTGACACTGCTGCCAGTGACAGACAAATGGTGACTCCCACACTCACATATCCCCTGGTGGCAGAATGCTAGTGATGGGTGGAGAAACATCGCTCCGGAGCACTCGCGCAATGGGGCACCGGCCAAAGGCCAGGGCCAGTAGTGGACGTCGCGGAGCTGAATGGCGAGCCAGTGAAGGGCCCAAGGATTCCTCTTGTATGTGGGAAACATGTCATCCGGGTAACCACGTCCATAAACCACTGGATTGCTGGGGCCCAGGATGCCAGGATTTCGGCCTTGCCTTCGCAGCCCGGCCACATAGGCAGCCTTCCACCGGAGGCGGGGATACGTAGACAGCAAAAATGTGGAAAATGGCAGTGTCTCCTCGATTTCTCTGGCATGGGCCTTTTTGAGCGGCATGCTTTTTTCCTAGTAGGATGAGGCACCGACGGAGAAAGGCAGGATTATGTGTGCAGGAAAGGTATGTGCTGAGAAGGTGACAAGGTTGAGACCAGGTTGGGACCTTTAGTCCCAGGAAAGGCCCCTGGCAGGTGTGGGTCAATGTTCTCTGCCCATCCCACTCGGCGTGGGGAGGTTTACACCATACAAAGCAGCAGCGGAATTATTCTTCCCCCAGAGGTTGCATCTGCCCACAAGCTCCACCTGGCCAGGGTCCGCCCCTACCGTATTGCCCATGTCGATCAACAGAAGCTAAGAGCTTCCAGAGAGACTAACTGCTATTCTCTAGCCACGGAGAAGCGGTCCAGCCAGAAGCCTCCCCTGTTTCATCTCCAGGTTCTCTCTCAGGCCCCTCGTACTTGTGATGTGTCTCAGGGGTAGAAAAAAGAGATTTCTTTAAAAGAACACATACAAAGAGGGGCCGTAGATGCTGAGGAAGGGCGCCTTGCCTACTGATATCCTAGCGTAAGTGGAAAAGAGGTACCTGCCTGCTGTCCCAGTATGTCGAACCTGTCCACATCAGGGGTTGCCTACTGTGAAGTTATTCCCTGGGTGCCCTCGATTTTGTGGCCAAGGACAGAAGGGGCCGTTGTGTGTCCATGGGTAAAATGGAGGGCTCTGTGGAACTGGCCGGTTAGGCTGGACCTCTCCTATTGGCTCAGAGTTTGTGACCCGTCCCCGTCAGAAGTTCCGGCCAGCCTTGCGGTGGCTGTCTCCATGGTGATTGGGAAAGAAGCCTTAGGCCCCGCACTCAGCCTTCACCTGGCCCACCTGGCCTCTTTACCCTCATCTAGACCGCTGTGTAGACGAAAGAAAGGATGTCGGCCAGTGAGCACGTGTCCTCATTTCCTTGGAAGGATTAGGCTCCTTGCCTGGGCAGAAGACAGCCAAGGTCAGCCTGAGCCTAGACACCTAGTGACCTGTGACACTGCAGACAGTGATAGATGTTGATGTCCACGCTCGGGTATCCGCAGGTGGCGGATTGAGAGTGGTCGGAGGTGAAGTGTAACTAGAGGTCACACACTCACAGGGGCACGGGCCAAAGGTCGGGAAAAATAGCTGAGGTCGTGGAGCTCTAGCAGAGCCTGTCTAGGGCCGAGGCGTCCCTCCTGTACGTGGCAAAGAGGTGATCCATATGCCGCCATGCGCAGCCTCTGGACTGCTGGGCCCTGGATGCCCGGATTTCTGCCTTGTCTTTGGAGAAGTGACGCACATGCGGTGTGCCACCAGAGGCTGTGGCCCAGCAGAGGGCACAATCTTGAAAATGCGGGCTTCAGTTGACTTTGCCTGTGCTCTCCTTTGGCTGAGTGCCATCCTGTGTTTCCTAGCAGGAGAAGGCATTCGTGGAGAGAGGCGGATTCCATGTGTGCAGGCAAAGTGTGTGCTGAGTTGATGAGTCGCTGGAGACCGGGGTGGACTCTTCAGACCCAGGATAGGCCTCTGGCAGGTATGTGTCAATGTTTTCTGCCCTTCACACTCAGCCGGGTATTTGCATACAATGTTACCAGCGGAATTAGTAGTCTCCGGAGAGGCTGCCACATGTCAGCAAGCTTCACCTGGCCAGGGTCCCCTGGTGATGTAGCTACCCCATCAGTCACTACTCTCTAGACCTTCCAGATAGACTACCAGATCTCGTCTGCCCATGGGCAACCAGTACAGCCAGAGGCCTTCCCCCTTTGGTCTTTGGTCTCTTGGCACTCTATCAGGCACTCCAAGCTGTGAAGTGACTCAGGGGGAGAAGGAAGAGATTTCAGAGAATGAACACATCCAGAGAGAGACAGAGAGAGGCAAGAGATGCTGAGTGGGGATGCCTCGCGTAGTGATATCCTCAGGAAAGTGGGAAAGAGGTACCTGGCCTGCTCTGCCAATGCCCTGAACCAGTCCGCACCAGGGGCTCCCCTGTGCCTGCGTAGGCTTTCCCAGGGTGTGCTCAAATCCTGTGGCCACTAGGTGTCATAGGTCATAATGGAGGGCCCTGTGTCATCTGCCTGGCGGGCCAGATCTCTGCCATTGGCTCAGTCTTGTCACCAGGCCCATCATAAGCTCCGCCTACTCTTCCGGTGGTGGGACTGTCTCCATGGTGATGGCAAAGGAGCCTTAGTCCCGCCCACCTGGCCTTCACTTCACCTAGCTGGCCTGCTGACCCTCACTCAGACCTCTGTGTTGAGAAAAATTAATGTCGGCCGGTGCCCAGGTGTCAGCATGTGGGATAGAGGATTCCGGACCTTGCCTGGGGCAGAAGGCAGCCTAGGTCAGCTGGTACCTGGAAGTCTAGTGACTCGTGACACTGCTGCCAGTGACAGACAAATGGTGACTCCCACACTCACATATCCCCTGGTGGCAGAATGATAGTGATGGGTGGAGAAACATCGCTCCGGAGCACTCGCGCAATGGGGCACCGGCCAAAGGCCAGGACCAGTAGTGGACGTCGCGGAGCTGAATGGCGAGCCAGTGAAGGGCCCAAGGATTCCTCTTGTATGTGGGAAACATGTCATCCGGGTCCCCACGTCCATAAACCACTGGATTGCTGGGGCCCAGGATGCCAGGATTTCGGCCTTGCCTTCGCAGCCCGGCCACATAGGCAGCCTTCCACCGGAGGCGGGGATACGTAGACAGCAAAAATGTGGAAAATGACAGTGTCTCCTCGATTTCTCTGGCATGGGCCTTTTTGAGCGGCATGCTTTTTTCCTAGTAGGATGAGGCACCGACGGAGAAAGGCAGGATTATGTGTGCAGGAAAGGTATGTGCTGAGAAGGTGACAAGGTTGAGACCAGGTTGGGACCTTTAGCCCCAGGAAAGGCCCCTGGCGGGTGTGGGTCAGTGTTCTCTACCCATCCCACTTGGCGTGGGGAGGTTTTCGCCATACAAAGCAGCAGCGGAATTATTCGTCGCCGGAGAGGTTGCATCTGCCCACAAGCTCCACCTCGGCTGTGTCCACTCCTACTGTATTTCGCATGTCAATCAACAGAAGCTAAGACCTTCCAGAGACACTACCTACTATTCTCTACCCACGGGGAAGCGGTCCAGCCAGAAGCCTCCCCTGTTTCATCTCCAGGCTCTCTCTCAGGCCCCTCATACTTGTGATGTGTCTCAGGGGTAGAACGAAGTGATTCCTCTGAGTGAACACATCCAGAGAGGCCGTAGATGCAGAGGAAGGGCGCCTTGCCTACTGATATCCTAGCGTAAGTGGAAAAGAGGTACCTGCCTGCTGTCCCAGTGTGTCGAAGGTGTTCACATCAGGGGTTGCCTCCTGTGAAGTTATTCCCTGGGTGCCCTCGATCTTGTGGCCAAAGACGCAAGGGGCCGTTGTCTGTCCATGGGTAAAATGGAGGGCTCTGCGGAACTGGCCGGTTAGGCTGGACCTCTCCTATTGGCTCAGTGTTTGTGACTTGTCCCCGTCAAAAGTTCCGGCCAGCCTTGCGGTGGCTGTCTCCATGGTGATTGGGAAAGAAGCCTTAGGCCCCGCACTCAGCCTTCACCTGGCCCACCTGGCCTCTTTACCCTCATCTAGACCGCTGTGTAGACGAAAGAAAGGATGTCGGCCAGTGAGCACGTGTCCTCATTTCCTTGGAAGGATTAGGCTCCTTGCCTGGGCAGAAGACAGCCAAGGTCAGCCTGAGCCTAGACACCTAGTGACCTGTGACACTGCAGACAGTGATAGATGTTGATGTCCACGCTCGGGTATCCGCAGGTGGCGGATTGAGAGTGGTCGGAGGTGAAGTGTAACTAGAGGTCACACACTCACAGGGGCACGGGCCAAAGGTCGGGAAAAATAGCTGAGGTCGTGGAGCTCCAGTGGAGCCAGTGTAGGGCCGAGGCGTCCCTCCTGTACGTGGCAAAGAGGTGATCCATATGCCGCCATGCGCAGCCTCTGGACTGCTGGGGCCCTGGATGCCCGGATTTCTGCCTTGTGTTCGGAGAAGTGACGCACATGCAGTGTGCCACCGGAGGCTGTGGCCCAGCAGAGGGCACAATCTTGAAAATGCGGGCTTCAGTTGACTTTGCCTGTTCTCTCCTTTGGCTGAGTGCCATCCTGTGTTTCCTAGCTGGAGAAGGCATTCGTGGAGAGAGGGGGATTGCATGTGTGCAGGCAAAGTGTGTGCTGAGATGATGAGTCGCTGGAGACCGGGGTGGACTCTTCAGACCCAGGATAGGCCTCTGGCAGGTATGTGTCAATGTTTTCTGCCCTTCGCACTCAGCCGGGTATTTGCATACAATGTTACCAGCGGAATTAGTAGTCTCCGGAGAGGCTGCCACATGTCAGCAAGCTTCACCTGGCCAGGTTCCCCTGGTGATGTAACTACCCCATCAGTCACTACTCTCTAGACCTTCCAGATAGACTACCAGATCTCGTCTGCCCATGGGCAACCAGTACAGCCAGAGGCCTTCCCCCTTTGCTCTTTGGTCTCTAGGCACTCTATCAGGCACTCCAAGCTGTGAAGTGACTCAGGGGGAGAAGGAAGAGATTTCAGAGAATGAACACATCCAGAGAGAGACAGAGAGAGGCAAGAGATGCTGAGTGGGGATGCCTCGCGTAGTGATATCCTCAGGAAAGTGGGAAAGAGGTACCTGGCCTGCTCTGCCAATGCCCTGAACCAGTCCGCACCAGGGGCTCCCCTGTGCCTGCGTAGGCTTTCCCAGGGTGTGCTCAAATCCTGTGGCCACTAGGTGTCATAGGTCATAATGGAGGGCCCTGTGTCATCTGCCTGGCGGGCCAGATCTCTGCCATTGGCTCAGTCTTGTCACCAGGCCCATCATAAGCTCCGCCTACTCTTCCGGTGGTGGGACTGTCTCCATGGTGATGGCAAAGGAGCCTTAGTCCCGCCCACCTGGCCTTCACTTCACCTAGCTGGCCTGCTGACCCTCACTCAGACCTCTGTGTTGAGAAAAATTAATGTCGGCCGGTGCCCAGGTGTCAGCATGTGGGATAGAGGATTCCGGACCTTGCCTGGGGCAGAAGGCAGCCTAGGTCAGCTGGTACCTGGAAGTCTAGTGACTCGTGACACTGCTGCCAGTGACAGACAAATGGTGACTCCCACACTCACATATCCCCTGGTGGCAGAATGCTAGTGATGGGTGGAGAAACATCGCTCCGGAGCACTCGCGCAATGGGGCACCGGCCAAAGGCCAGGGCCAGTAGTGGACGTCGCGGAGCTGAATGGCGAGCCAGTGAAGGGCCCAAGGATTCCTCTTGTATGTGGGAAACATGTCATCCGGGTCCCCACGTCCATAAACCACTGGATTGCTGGGGCCCAGGATGCCAGGATTTCGGCCTTGCCTTCGCAGCCCGGCCACATAGGCAGCCTTCCACCGGAGGCGGGGATACGTAGACAGCAAAAATGTGGAAAATGGCAGTGTCTCCTCGATTTCTCTGGCATGGGCCTTTTTGAGCGGCATGCTTTTTTCCTAGTAGGATGAGGCACCGACGGAGAAAGGCAGGATTATGTGTGCAGGAAAGGTATGTGCTGAGAAGGTGACAAGGTTGAGACCAGGTTGGGACCTTTAGTCCCAGGAAAGGCCCCTGGCAGGTGTGGGTCAATGTTCTCTGCCCATCCCACTCGGCGTGGGGAGGTTTACACCATACAAAGCAGCAGCGGAATTATTCTTCCCCCAGAGGTTGCATCTGCCCACAAGCTCCACCTGGCCAGGGTCCGCCCCTACCGTATTGCCCATGTCGATCAACAGAAGCTAAGAGCTTCCAGAGAGACTAACTGCTATTCTCTAGCCACGGAGAAGCGGTCCAGCCAGAAGCCTCCCCTGTTTCATCTCCAGGTTCTCTCTCAGGCCCCTCATACTTGTGATGTGTCTCAGGAGTAGAAAAAAGAGATTTCTTTAAAAGAACACATACAAAGAGGGGCCATAGATGCTGAGGAAGGGCGCCTTGCCTACTGATATCCTAGCGTAAGTGGAAAAGAGGTACCTGCCTGCTGTCCCAGTATGCCGAACCTGTCCACATCAGGGGTTGCCTACTGTGAAGTTATTCCCTGGGTGCCCTCGATTTTGTGGCCAAGGACAGAAGGGGCCGTTGTGTGTCCATGGGTAAAATGGAGGGCTCTGCGGAACTGGCCGGTTAGGCTGGACCTCTCCTATTGGCTCAGAGTTTGTGACCCGTCCCCGTCAGAAGTTCCGGCCAGCCTTGCGGTGGCTGTCTCCATGGTGATTGGGAAAGAAGCCTTAGGCCCCGCACTCAGCCTTCACCTGGCCCACCTGGCCTCTTTACCCTCATCTAGACCGCTGTGTAGACGAAAGAAAGGATGTCGGCCAGTGAGCACGTGTCCTCATTTCCTTGGAAGGATTAGGCTCCTTGCCTGGGCAGAAGACAGCCAAGGTCAGCCTGAGCCTAGACACCTAGTGACCTGTGACACTGCAGACAGTGATAGATGTTGATGTCCACGCTCGGGTATCCGCAGGTGGCGGATTGAGAGTGGTCGGAGGTGAAGTGTAACTAGAGGTCACACACTCACAGGGGCACGGGCCAAAGGTCGGGAAAAATAGCTGAGGTCGTGGAGCTCTAGCGGAGCCAGTGTAGGGCCGAGGCGTCCCTCCTGTACGTGGCAAAGAGGTGATCCATATGCCGCCATGCGCAGCCTCTGGACTGCTGGGGCCCTGGATGCCCGGATTTCGGCCTTGTCTTTGGAGAAGTGACGCACATGCGGTGTGCCACCGGAGGCTGTGGCCCAGCAGAGGGCACCATCTTGAAAATGCGGGCTTCAGTTGACTTTGCCTGTGCTCTCCTTTGGCTGAGTGCCACCCTGTGTTTCCTAGCAGGAGAAGGCATTCGTGGAGAGAGGCGGATTCCATGTGTGCAGGCAAAGTGTGTGCTGAGTTGATGAGTCGCTGGAGACCGGGGTGGACTCTTCAGACCCAGGATAGGCCTCTGGCAGGTATGTGTCAATGTTTTCTGCCCTTCGCACTCAGCCGGGTATTTGCATACAATGTTACCAGCGGAATTAGTAGTCTCCGGAGAGGCTGCCACATGTCAGCAAGCTTCACCTGGCCAGGGTCCCCTGGTGATGTAGCTACCCCATCAGTCACTACTCTCTAGACCTTCCAGATAGACTACCAGATCTTGTCTGCCCATGGGCAACCAGTAGAGCCAGAGGCCTTCGCCCTTTGCTCTTTGGTCTCTAGGCACTCTATCAGGCACTCCAAGCTGTGAAGTGACTCAGGGGGAGAAGGAAGAGATTTCAGAGAATGAACACATCCAGAGAGAGACAGAGAGAGGCAAGAGATGCTGAGTGGGGATGCCTCGCGTAGTGATATCCTCAGGAAAGTGGGAAAGAGGTACCTGGCCTGCTCTGCCAATGCCCTGAACCAGTCCGCACCAGGGGCTCCCCTGTGCCTGCGTAGGCTTTCCCAGGGTGTGCTCAAATCCTGTGGCCACTAGGTGTCATAGGTCATAATGGAGGGCCCTGTGTCATCTGCCTGGCGGGCCAGATCTCTGCCATTGGCTCAGTCTTGTCACCAGGCCCATCATAAGCTCCGCCTACTCTTCCGGTGGTGGGACTGTCTCCATGGTGATGGCAAAGGAGCCTTAGTCCCGCCCACCTGGCCTTCACTTCACCTAGCTGGCCTGCTGACCCTCACTCAGACCTCTGTGTTGAGAAAAATTAATGTCGGCCGGTGCCCAGGTGTCAGCATCTGGGATAGAGGATTCCGGACCTTGCCTGGGGCAGAAGGCAGCCTAGGTCAGCTGGTACCTGGAAGTCTAGTGACTCGTGACACTGCTGCCAGTGACAGACAAATGGTGACTCCCACACTCACATATCCCCTGGTGGCAGAATGATAGTGATGGGTGGAGAAACATCGCTCCGGAGCACTCGCGCAATGGGGCACCGGCCAAAGGCCAGGGCCAGTAGTGGACGTCGCGGAGCTGAATGGCGAGCCAGTGAAGGGCCCAAGGATTCCTCTTGTATGTGGGAAACATGTCATCTGGGTCCCCACGTCCATAAACCACTGGATTGCTGGGGCCCAGGATGCCAGGATTTCGGCCTTGCCTTCGCATTCCGCCACATTGGCAGCCTTCCACCGGAGGCGGGGATACGTAGACAGCAAAAATGTGGAAAATGGCAGTGTCTCCTCGATTTCTCTGGCATGGGACTTTTTGAGCAGCATGCTTTTTTCCTAGTAGGATGAGGCACCGACGGAGAAAGGCAGGATTATGTGTGCAGGAAAGGTATGTGCTGAGAAGGTGACAAGGTTGAGACCAGGTTGGGACCTTTAGTCCCAGGAAAGGCCCCTGGCAGGTGTGGGTCAATGTTCTCTGCCCATCCCACTCGGCGTGGGGAGGTTTACACCATACAAAGCAGCAGCGGAATTATTCTTCCCCCAGAGGTTGCATCTGCCCACAAGCTCCACCTGGCCAGGGTCCGCCCCTACCGTATTGCCCATGTCGATCAACAGAAGCTAAGAGCTTCCAGAGAGACTAACTGCTATTCTCTAGCCACGGAGAAGCGGTCTAGCCAGAAGCCTCCCCTGTTTCATCTCCAGGTTCTCTCTCAGGCCCCTCATACTTGTGATGTGTCTCAGGGGTAGAAAAAAGAGATTTCTTTAAAAGAACACATACAAAGAGGGGCCATAGATGCTGAGGAAGGGCGCCTTGCCTACTGATATCCTAGCGTAAGTGGAAAAGAGGTACCTGCCTGCTGTCCCAGTATGTCGAACCTGTCCACATCAGGGGTTGCCTACTGTGAAGTTATTCCCTGGGTGCCCTCGATTTTGTGGCCAAGGACAGAAGGGGCCGTTGTGTGTCCATGGGTAAAATGGAGGGCTCTGTGGAACTGGCCGGTTAGGCTGGACCTCTCCTATTGGCTCAGAGTTTGTGACCCGTCCCCGTCAGAAGTTCCGGCCAGCCTTGCGGTGGCTGTCTCCATGGTGATTGGGAAAGAAGCCTTAGGCCCCGCGCTCAGCCTTCACCTGGCCCACCTGGCCTCTTTACCCTCATCTAGACCGCTGTGTAGACGAAAGAAAGGATGTCGGCCAGTGAGCACGTGTCCTCATTTCCTTGGAAGGATTAGGCTCCTTGCCTGGGCAGAAGACAGCCAAGGTCAGCCTGAGCCTAGACACCTAGTGACCTGTGACACTGCAGACAGTGATAGATGTTGATGTCCACGCTCGGGTATCCGCAGGTGGCGGATTGAGAGTGGTCGGAGGTGAAGTGTAACTAGAGGTCACACACTCACAGGGGCACGGGCCAAAGGTCGGGAAAAATAGCTGAGGTCGTGGAGCTCTAGCGGAGCCTGTCTAGGGCCGAGGCGTCCCTCCTGTACGTGGCAAAGAGGTGATCCATATGCCGCCATGCGCAGCCTCTGGACTGCTGGGGCCCTGGATGCCCGGATTTCTGCCTTGTCTTCGGAGAAGTGACGCACATGCAGTGTGCCACCGGAGGCTGTGGCCCAGCAGAGGGCACAGTCTTGAAAATGCGGGCTTCAGTTGACTTTGCCTGTGCTCTCCTTTGGCTGAGTGCCATCCTGTGTTTCCTAGCAGGAGAAGGCATTCTTGGAGAGAGGGGGATTGCATGTGTGCAGGCAAAGTGTGTGCTGAGATGATGAGTCGCTGGAGACCGGGGTGGACTCTTCAGACCCAGGATAGGCCTCTGGCAGGTATGTGTCAATGTTTTCTGCCCTTCGCACTCAGCCGGGTATTTGCATACAATGTTACCAGCGGAATTAGTAGTCTCCGGAGAGGCTGCCACATGTCAGCAAGCTTCACCTGGCCAGGGTCCCCTGGTGATGTAGCTACCCCATCAGTCACTACTCTCTAGACCTTCCAGATAGACTACCAGATCTTGTCTGCCCATGGGCAACCAGTACAGCCAGAGGCCTTCCCCCTTTGCTCTTTGGTCTCTAGGCACTCTATCAGGCACTCCAAGCTGTGAAGTGACTCAGGGGGAGAAGGAAGAGATTTCAGAGAATGAACACATCCAGAGAGAGACAGAGAGAGGCAAGAGATGCTGAGTGGGGATGCCTCGCGTAGTGATATCCTCAGGAAAGTGGGAAAGAGGTACCTGGCCTGCTCTGCCAATGCCCTGAACCAGTCCGCACCAGGGGCTCCCCTGTGCCTGCGTAGGCTTTCCCAGGGTGTGCTCAAATCCTGTGGCCACTAGGTGTCATAGGTCATAATGGAGGGCCCTGTGTCATCTGCCTGGCGGGCCAGATCTCTGCCATTGGCTCAGTCTTGTCACCAGGCCCATCATAAGCTCCGCCTACTCTTCCGGTGGTGGGACTGTCTCCATGGTGATGGCAAAGGAGCCTTAGTCCCGCCCACCTGGCCTTCACTTCACCTAGCTGGCCTGCTGACCCTCACTCAGACCTCTGTGTTGAGAAAAATTAATGTCGGCCGGTGCCCAGGTGTCAGCATCTGGGATAGAGGATTCCGGACCTTGCCTGGGGCAGAAGGCAGCCTAGGTCAGCTGGTACCTGGAAGTCTAGTGACTCGTGACACTGCTGCCAGTGACAGACAAATGGTGACTCCCACACTCACATATCCCCTGGTGGCAGAATGCTAGTGATGGGTGGAGAAACATCGCTCCGGAGCACTCGCGCAATGGGGCACCGGCCAAAGGCCAGGGCCAGTAGTGGACGTCGCGGAGCTGAATGGCGAGCCAGTGAAGGGCCCAAGGATTCCTCTTGTATGTGGGAAACATGTCATCCGGGTCCCCACGTCCATAAACCACTGGATTGCTGGGGCCCAGGGTGCCAGGATTTCGGCCTTGCCTTCGCAGCCCGGACACATAGGCAGCCTTCCACCGGAGGCGGGGATACGTAGACAGCAAAAATGTGGAAAATGGCAGTGTCTCCTCGATTTCTCTGGCATGGGCCTTTTTGAGCGGCATGCTTTTTTCCTAGTATAATGAGGCACGGACGGAGAAAGGCAGGATTATGTGTGCAGGAAAGGTATGTGCTGAGAAGGTGACAAGGTTGAGACCAGGTTGGGACCTTTAGTCCCAGGAAAGGCCCCTGGCAGGTGTGGGTCAATGTTCTCTACCCATCCCACTTGGCGTGGGGAGGTTTACACCATACAAAGCAGCAGCGGAATTATTCCTCCCCCAGAGGTTGCATCTGCCCACAAGCTCCACCTGGCCAGGGTCCGCCCCTACCGTATTGCCCATGCCAATCAACAGAAGCTAAGAGCTTCCAGAGAGACTAACTGCTATTCTCTAGCCACGGAGAAGCGGTCCAGCCAGAAGCCTCCCCTGTTTCATCTCCAGGTTCTCTCTCAGGCCCCTCATAGTTGTGATGTGTCTCAGGGGTAGAAAAAAGAGATTTCTTTAAAAGAACACATACAAAGAGGGGCCATAGATGCTGAGCAAGGGCGCCTTGCCTACTGATATCCTAGCGTAAGTGGAAAAGAGGTACCTGCCTGCTGTCCCAGTATGTCGAACCTGTCCACATCAGGGGTTGCCTACTGTGAAGTTATTCCCTGGGTGCCCTCGATTTTGTGGCCAAGGACAGAAGGGGCCGTTGTGTGTCCATGGGTAAAATGGAGGGCTCTGTGGAACTGGCCGGTTAGGCTGGACCTCTCCTATTGGCTCAGAGTTTGTGACCCGTCCCCGTCAGAAGTTCCGGCCAGCCTTGCGGTGGCTGTCTCCATGGTGATTGGGAAAGAAGCCTTAGGCCCCGCGCTCAGCCTTCACCTGGCCCACCTGGCCTCTTTACCCTCATCTAGACCGCTGTGTAGACGAAAGAAAGGATGTCGGCCAGTGAGCACGTGTCCTCATTTCCTTGGAAGGATTAGGCTCCTTGCCTGGGCAGAAGACAGCCAAGGTCAGCCTGAGCCTAGACACCTAGTGACCTGTGACACTGCAGACAGTGATAGATGTTGATGTCCACGCTCGGGTATCCGCAGGTGGCAGATTGAGAGTGGTCGGAGGTGAAGTGAAACTAGAGGTCACACACTCACAAGGGCACGGGCCAAAGGTCGGGAAAAATAGCTGAGGTCGTGGAGCTCCTGTGGAGCCAGTGTAGGGCCGAGGCGTCCCTCCTGTACGTGGCAAAGAGGTGATCCATATGCCGCCATGCGCAGCCTCTGGACTGCTGGGGCCCTGGATGCCCGGATTTCTGCCTTGTCTTCGGAGAAGTGACGCACATGCAGTGTGCCACCGGAGGCTGTGGCCCAGCAGAGGGCACAATCTTGAAAATGCGGGCTTCAGTTGACTTTGCCTGTTCTCTCCTTTGGCTGAGTGCCATCCTGTGTTTCCTAGCTGGAGAAGGCATTCGTGGAGAGAGGGGGATTGCATGTGTGCAGGCAAAGTGTGTGCTGAGATGATGAGTCGCTGGAGACCGGGGTGGACTCTTCAGACCCAGGATAGGCCTCTGGCAGGTATGTGTCAATGTTTTCTGCCCTTCGCACTCAGCCGGGTATTTGCATACAATGTTACCAGCGGAATTAGTAGTCTCCGGAGAGGCTGCCACATGTCAGCAAGCTTCACCTGGCCAGGGTCCCCTGGTGATGTAACTACCCCATCAGTCACTACTCTCTAGACTTTCCAGATAGACTACCAGATCTCGTCTGCCCATGGGCAACCAGTACAGCCAGAGGCCTTCCCCCTTTGGTCTTTGGTCTCTAGGCACTCTATCAGGCACTCCAAGCTGTGAAGTGACTCAGGGGGAGAAGGAAGAGATTTCAGAGAATGAACACATCCAGAGAGAGACAGAGAGAGGCAAGAGATGCTGAGTGGGGATGCCTCGCGTAGTGATATCCTCAGGAAAGTGGGAAAGAGGTACCTGGCCTGCTCTGCCAATGCCCTGAACCAGTCCGCACCAGGGGCTCCCCTGTGCCTGTGTAGGCTTTCCCAGGGTGTGCTCAAATCCTGTGGCCACTAGGTGTCATAGGTGATAATGGAGGGCCCTGTGTCATCTGCCTGGCGGGCCAGATCTCTGCCATTGGCTCAGTCTTGTCACCAGGCCCATCATAAGCTCCGCCTACTCTTCCGGTGGTGGGACTGTCTCCATGGTGATGGCAAAGGAGCCTTAGTCCCGCCCACCTGGCCTTCACTTCACCTAGCTGGCCTGCTGACCCTCACTCAGACCTCTGTGTTGAGAAAAATTAATGTCGGCCGGTGCCCAGGTGTCAGCATGTGGGATAGAGGATTCCGGACCTTGCCTGGGGCAGAAGGCAGCCTAGGTCAGCTGGTACCTGGAAGTCTAGTGACTCGTGACACTGCTGCCAGTGACAGACAAATGGTGACTCCCACACTCACATATCCTCTGGTGGCAGAATGATAGTGATGGGTGGAGAAACATCGCTCCGGAGCACTCGCGCAATGGGGCACCGGCCAAAGGCCAGGACCAGTAGTGGACGTCGCGGAGCTGAATGGCGAGCCAGTGAAGGGCCCAAGGATTCCTCTTGTATGTGGGAAACATGTCATCCGGGTCCCCACGTCCATAAACCACTGGATTGCTGGGGCCCAGGATGCCAGGATTTCGGCCTTGCCTTCGCAGCCCGGCCTCATAGGCAGCCTTCCACCGGAGGCGGGGATACGGAGACAGCAAAAATGTGGAAAATGGCAGTGTCTCCTCGATTTCTCTGGCATGGGCCTTTTTGAGCGGCATGCTTTTTTCCTAGTAGGATGAGGCACCGACGGAGAAAGGCAGGATTATGTGTGCAGGAAAGGTATGTGCTGAGAAGGTGACAAGGTTGAGACCAGGTTGGGACCTTTAGCCCCAGGAAAGGCCCCTGGCGGGTGTGGGTCAGTGTTCTCTACCCATCCCACTTGGCGTGGGGAGGTTTTCGCCATACAAAGCAGCAGCGGAATTATTCGTCGCCGGAGAGGTTGCATCTGCCCACAATCTCCACCTCGGCTGGGTCCACTCCTACTGTATTTCGCATGTCAATCAACAGAAGCTAAGACCTTCCAGAGACACTACCTACTATTCTCTACCCACGGGGAAGCGGTCCAGCCAGAAGCCTCCCCTGTTTCATCTCCAGGCTCTCTCTCAGGCCCCTCATACTTGTGATGTGTCTCAGGGGTAGAACGAAGTGATTCCTCTGAGTGAACACATCCAGAGAGGCCGTAGATGCAGAGGAAGGGCGCCTTGCCTACTGATATCCTAGCGTAAGTGGAAAAGAGGTACCTGCCTGCTGTCCCAGTGTGTCGAAGGTGTTCACATCAGGGGTTGCCTCCTGTGAAGTTATTCCCTGGGTGCCCTCGATCTTGTGGCCAAAGACGCAAGGAGCCGTTGTCTGTCCATGGGTAAAATGGAGGGCTCTGTGGAACTGGCCGGTTAGGCTGGACCTCTCCTATTGGCTCAGTGTTTGTGACTTGTCCCCGTCAAAAGTTCCGGCCAGCCTTGCGGTGGCTGTCTCCATGGTGATTGGGAAAGAAGCCTTAGGCCCCGCACTCAGCCTTCACCTGGCCCACCTGGCCTCTTTACCCTCATCTAGACCGCTGTGTAGACGAAAGAAAGGATGTCGGCCAGTGAGCACGTGTCCTCATTTCCTTGGAAGGATTAGGCTCCTTGCCTGGGCAGAAGACAGCCAAGGTCAGCCTGAGCCTAGACACCTAGTGACCTGTGACACTGCAGACAGTGATAGATGTTGATGTCCACGCTCGGGTATCCGCAGGTGGCGGATTGAGAGTGGTCGGAGGTGAAGTGTAACTAGAGGTCACACACTCACAGGGGCACGGGCCAAAGGTCGGGAAAAATAGCTGAGGTCGTGGAGCTCTAGCGGAGCCAGTCTAGGGCCCAGGCCTCCCTGCTGTGCGAGGCAAAGAGGTGATCCATGTGCCGCAATCCGTAGACTGTGGACGGCTGGGGCCCTGGATGCCCGGATTTCGGCCTCGTCTACCGAGAAGTGACACACATGCAGCGTGCCACCGGAGGCTGTGGAGCAGCAGAGGGCAAAATCTTGAAAATGGGGGCTTCAGTTGACTTTTCCTGTGCTCTCCTTTGGCTGAGTGACATCGTGTGTTTCCTAGCAGGTGAAGGCATTCATGGAGTGAGGCGGTTTCCATGCGTGCAGGCAAAGTGTGTGCTGAGATGATGAGTTGCTGGAGACCAGGGTGGACTTTTCAGACCCAGAATAGGCCTCTGGCAGGTATGTGTCAATGTTTTCTGCCCATGGCACTCACCCGGGTATTTGCATAGAATGTTATGAGCGGAATTAGTAGTCTCCAGAGAGGCTGCCACGTGTCAGCAAGCTTCACCCAGCCAGGTCCGCCCAGGATGTAGCTCCCCGATCAGTCACTACTCTCTAGACCTTCCAGATAGACTAGCAGATCTTCTCTGCCCATGGGCAAGCAGTAGAGCCAGAGGCCGTCCCCCTTTGCTCTTTGGTCTCTAGGCACTCTGTCAGGCACTCCAAGGTGTGAAGTGACTCAGGGGGAGAAGGAAGAGATTTCAGAGAATGAACACATCCAGAGAGAGACAGAGAGAGAGAGGCAAGAGATGCTGAGTGGGGATGCCTTGCGTACTGATATCCTCAGGGAAGTGGGAAAGAGGTACCTGGCCTGCTCTGCCAGTGCCCTGAACCAGTCCGCACCAGGGCCTCCCTTGTGCCTGCGTAGCCTTTCCCAGGGTGTGCTCAAATCCTGTGTCCGCTAGGTATCATAGGTCACACTGGAGGGCCGTGTGTCATCTGCCTGGTGGGCCGGATCTCTGCCATTGGCTCAGTCTTGTCACCAGGCCCACCATAAACTCCGCCCACTCTTGCGGTGGGGGGACTGTCTCCATGGTGATGGCAAAGAAGCCTTAGCCCAGCCCACCTGGCCTTCACTTCACCTACCTGGCCTGCTAACCCTCACTCAGACCTCTGTGTTGATAAAAATGTATGTCCGCCAATGCCCAGGTGTCAGCGTCTGGGATAAAGGATTCGGGACCTTGCCTGGGGCAGAAGCCAGCCTAGGTCAGCGGGTAGCTGGAAGTCTAGTGACTTGTGACACTGCTGCCAGTGACGAGCGGTGACTCCCACACTCACATATGCCCTGGTGGCAGAACGATAGTGACGGGTAGAGAAACATCGCTCCGGAGCACACGTTCAATGTGGCACCGGCCAAAGGCCAGGGCCAGTAGTGGACGTCGTGGAGCTGAATGGCGAGCCAGTCAAGGGCCCAAGGATTCTTCCTGTATGTGGCAAAGTGGCGACCCCTGTCCCCACGTCCATAAACCATTGGACCGCTGGGGCCCAGGCTGCCAGGATTTCGGCCTTGCCTTCGGAGCCCGGCCACATGCGCGGCCTTCCAGCGGAGGCGGGGACATGTAGACAGCAAAAACTTGGAAAACGGCAGTGTCTCCTGGATTTCCCTGGCATCGGCCTTTTTGAGCGGCATGCTTTTTTTCCTAGTAGGATAGGGCCCTGACGGAGAAAGGCAGGATTAGGATTATGTGTGCAGGAAGGGTGTGTGCTGAGAGGGTGACGACGTTGAGACCAGGTTGGGATCTTTAGTCCCAGGAAAGGCCCCTGGCAGGTGTGGGTCAATGCTGTCTGGCCATCCCAGTTGGCGGGGGGAGGTTTTCACCATACAAAGCAGGAGCGGAAGTATTCTTCGCCTCGGAGGTTGCATCTGCCCAGAAGCTCCACCTGGCCGTGGTCTGCCCCTACTGTATTCCCATGTGAATCAGCAGAAGCTAAGACCTTCCAGAGAGACTAGCTGCTATTCTCTAGCCACGGGGAAGCGGTACAGCCAGAAGCCTACCCCATTTCATCTCCAGGCTCTCTCTCAGGCCCCTGATACTTGTGATGTGTCTCGGGGTAGAATGAAGAGATTTGTCTCAATGAACACACAGAGAGAGGGCCCATAGATGCTGAGGAACGGCGCCTTGCCTACCGATATCCTAGCGTAAGTGGAAGAGTGGTACCTGCCTGCTGGCCCAGTGTGTCGAACGTGTCCACATGAGGGGTTGCCTACTGTGAAGTTATTCCCTGGGTGCCCTGGATTTTGTGGCCAAAGACACAAGGGGCCGCTGCGTGTCCTTGGGTAAAATGGAGGGCTCTGCGGAACTGGCCGGTTAGGCTGGACCTCTCCTATTGGCTCAGTGGTTGTGACCCGTCCCCGTCAGAAGTTCCGGCCAGCCTTCCGGTGGCTGTCTCCACGGTGATTGGGAAAGAAGCCTTAGGCCCCGCACTCAGCCTTCACCTGGCCTACCTGGCCTCTTGACCCTCATCTAGACCGCTGTGTGGATGATAGAAAGGATGTCGGCCAGTGACCACGTGTCCTCATTTTCTTTGAAGGATTAGGCTCCTTGCCTGGGTAGAAGACAGCCAAGGTCAGCCTGAGCCTAGACACATAGTGACCTGTGACACTGCAGCCAGTGATAAATGTTGATTTCCACAGTCAGGTGTTGACAGATGGCGGATTCAGAGTTGTCGAAGGGAAGTGTAACTAGAGATCAGACACTCACGAGGGCACACGCCAAAGGTCAGGGAAAATAGTTGAGGTCGTTGAGCTCTCGCGGAAGCAGTCTATGTCCCAGACCTCCCTCATGTACGTGGGAAATAGGTGATCTATATGCCGCCATCCGCAGACTCTGGACTGCTTGGGCCCTAGATGCCCGGATTTCGGCCTAGTCTTCGGAGAAGTGAGGCACATGCAGTATGGCACCGGAGGCTGTGGACCAGCAGAGGGTAAAATCTTGAAAATGGGGCCTTCAGTTAACTTTGCCTGTGCTCTCCTTTCGCTGAGTGACATCCTGTTTTTCCTAGCCAGAGAAGGCTTTCGTGGAGAGAGGCGGATTCCATGTGTGCAGACAAAGTGTGTGCTGAGATGATGAGTCACTGGAGATCAGGGTGGAGTCTTTCAGACCCAGGATAGGCCTCTGCGAGGTGTGTGTCAATGTTTCTACCCTTCGAACTCACCTGGGTATTTGCATACAATGTTGTCCGTGGAATTAGTAGTCTCCGGAGAGGCTGCCACATGTCAGCAAGCTTCACCTGGCCAAGGTCCGCCCGTGATGTACCTGACCATTCAATCACTACTCTCTAGACCTTCCAGATAGACTAGCAGATCTTGTTTGCCCATGGGCAACCAGTAGAGCCAGAGGCCTTCCCCCTTTTCTCTTTCCTCTCTAGGCCCTCTGTCAGGCACTCCAAGGTGTAAACTGACAAGGGGGAGAAGGAAGAGATTTCAGAGAATGAACACATACAGAGAGAGGCAAGAGATCCTGAGTGGGGTTGCCTTGTGTACTGATATCCTCAGGAAAGTGGGAAAGAGGTACCTGGCCTGCTCTGCCAATACCCTGAATCAGTTCGCACCAGGGGCTCCCTTGTGCCTGCATAGCCTTTCCCAGGGTTTGCTCAAATCCTGTGGCCACTAGGTGTTATAGGTCATAATGAAGGTCCGTGTGTCAGCTGCCTGGCAGGCCGGATCTCTGCCATTGTCTCAACCTTGTCACCATGCCCATCATAAGCTGCGCCCACTCTTCCGGTTCGGGGACTGTCTCCATGGTGATGGCAAAGAAGCCTTAGTCCCTCCCACCTGGGCTTCACTTCACCTCCCTGGCCTGCCAACCCTCACTCAGACCTCTGTGTTCATAAAAATTAATGTTTGCCAGTGCCCAGGCGTCAGTATCTGGGATAAAGGATTCGGGACTTGCCTGGGACAGAAGACAGCCGAGGTCAGTGGTACCTAAAAGTCTAGTGACTTGTGACAGTGCTGCCAGTGACAAATGTGACTCTCACACTCACATATCCCCTGGTGGCAGAATGATAGTGACGGGTGGAGAAACATCGATGCGGAGCACACGTTCAATGCGGCACCAGCCAAAAGCCAGGGCCAGGAGTGGATGTCGTGGAGCTGAATTGCGAGCCAGTGAAGTGCCCAAGGATTCTTCCTGTATGTGGCAAAGAGGTCATACGTGTCCCCACGTCCATAAACCATTGGACAGCCGGGGCCCAAGCTGCCAGGTTTTTCACCTTGCCTTCACAGCCCGCCAACATACGCAGCTTTCTACCGGAGGCGGGGGTATATAGACAGCAAAAATTTGGAAAATGGCAGTGTCTCCTCGATTTCCCTGGCATCGGCCTTTTTGAGCGGCATGCTTTTTTTCCTAGGAGGATAAGGCACTGACGGAGAAAGGGAGGATTATGTGTACAGGAAAGGTGTGTGCTGAGAGGGTGATGACGTTGAGACCAGGTTGGGATGTTTAGTCCCAGGAAAGGCCCCTGGCAGGTGTGGGTCAATGTTCTATGCCCATCCCACTTGGCAGGGGGAGATTTAGACTATACAAGGCAGCAGCGGAATTATTTGTCGCCGGAGAGGTTGCATCTGCCCACAAGCTCCACCTGGTCAGGTTCCAAACCTACTGTATTGCACATGTCAGTCAACAGAAGTTAAGACCTTCCAGAGAGACTACCTGCTATTCCCTACCCACGGGGAAGCGGTACAGCCACAAGCCTCCCCCGTTTCATCTCCAGGCTCTCTCTCAGGCCCCTCATACTTGTGATGTGTCTCAGGGGTAGAATGAAGAGATTTCTCTGAATGAACACATACAGAGAGAGTCCATAGATGCTGAGGAAGGGCGCCTTACCTACTGATGTCCTAGCATAAGTGGAACAGAGGAACCTGCCTGCTCTCCAGGTGTGTCAAACCTATCCACAGCAGGGGTTTCCACCTATTAAGATGTTACTGGAATAAGGTTCTTGCCTCTCACTGGTCAGGAATGAGTAGGTAAGGCATGTATCTTTCTGGAAGATGCTTGTAATTGGAGATGAGGAGGGCCTAGAGCAATGTTTACCCTCATCTCACAGAATAAAAGAAGGGCCTGAGTTTTTGAAGTTCTTTGGCAGGATAAGGTTTGTGTTTATTTATTGGCATAGGTGGGGATATGTTAACTAAGGTGCTTGGCGAGTAGCTTTCCAAGATGGCTTCTGTCCTGGACGCTGCTGGGATTTGTAGCAGGATGTATCATGGGATGTCACGCCTGGGCAGTTTCCTGCTCTCTGGATTCTATTCCCTGGCTGGGTCTGTAGCCCCTCATTGCCGCTGGCGGAAGGTCTCACAGCGTTCACAGGTGGATGTTTTGTGCATGTCCTTGTGCCTGGTTTTCTGCAGCTTTTTCTGAAAAGCAACTTTAAAGAAGTTTGTGAGCTGTTTTTAGATACCCTGCCTACCCCATTGCTCTGGCGAATGGCTTTGTTTTTGCGCCCTGGCCTATTTCTTGTTACTTGGCAGATTTGTGGGCCCCTCTGTTCTTTGTCTTACGAAGTCTCTGGGTTCCACACTCATCCCCCTATTACCTCTCTTATAATATAGTGTATTTCTCTTTTACTTGCTTCTCCTCTAAGCACACCAGTCTCTTCACTATTTCTCAAACAGGCACCCTCTAATCTCAGGCCTTTGCTCACTTGTCTTACTCCCCCGAGAGATTCAACCCCATGAATCTTTATGGGAATGTGGATGAAGGTCTCTGCTTCTGTAACTTCTACATGCTGGACTGGGCATTGTTTTTCCTAACGGAGCAGAAGTCTTTCACTACCTGATCTAAGTTACTATCAGTACCCCATCTTAGGGAATCAGTTGGTAGCCTTGCATGACCAGGATCTTGGCCTGACTAAAAGCTTAAACATGCAGGGAATAATAATATTATTCCCCCCGTTAAGGCTGTAGACACTACGGTAGCTTCTGTCATGGAAAGACCTTGGTGGTCTAAATCGGGGAACTATTTGTTTTAATAGCCCTTTTCTTTTTATACATTAGACAATAGTCTTAGGAGGGCATCCCTGCCATAGTGTGTGGCATCATGGAACGCTTTTACTATTTTCCATAATAAGTACTCAGGAACATATACTCCCTCACCATTCTTCATCCATCCTGTCTCATCCTAAGAAAAAAACCCTTCTTTTCTCTTAGGGCACGCACCAGGGCAGTTAGCTTTTTGGGCCGATATTTCTGGTGGTAAAGCTCTTGTCTCAATAATACCAGTCTGGCTGATGATTGTATAAAAAGGTGGCAGGGTTCAAAGTTTGGCACACTTTTAAGTTGAATTCTGGGGTATCTAGGAGGTGGGCCCCAAAAGAGTAGAAACCAAGTAATAGAGGGGAATGTTTTCTACACTGCCCACCAAGTATCTTGACCTCCCCCTGTTGTTTTTTACATTCTTTGGCCCACCCCAGGAAAGGGAAAAGTAAAGTTGTTTACCTTAGGCTTCCTGTCAACACCAATGACTATACAGTCATGACTGGATTTTGGGTTAAAACAGAGAAGGTAGCTTTCGTGTCTAGCAAAAATTCACTCTCCTTACCTCCCATGTCAAGAGTAACCCAAGGCTCTGTTGTGGAAATAGTGATGGTCTTGTGGCCGGGAGCTGAGTGGACTTCTGGGCCTTGTCAATAGGGCTACTCTTCCTCCTCTTCCAAGAGGGACATCAGGCACTGTGGGCCTGCCTGTACTGGCTTCTGGTGGAAGTCAACTGGGCACCCTGTTATAGAACACTCAGGGCAATCCACCTTAATGGCCTCTCCTTTTTTCAATACCCACATTGGTCTGGCTTGATACTCACCAGCCGATGAAGAAATTCTTGTGGAGGCCGTCATCTTTAAGATCCTGTTGGGTCACCTCGAGGTGGGTCCTGATGTGCTATTGCCAACATTCGGGCCTTTTTCCTCATTTTATCTTCTGCTTCCAGTTCCCTGCTCTTAAAGACCTTACAGGCTTCCTCAACCAGTCATGAGAGTGGCATCTGGGGTCCTGCCTCTATCTTCCGCTGTTTCTTTTTAATCATAGTTAGCAAAGTCTTTTCTTTTGGACACTCAGGGTCAGACTATTTCTTCAAAGCCTCAATCAGCCTGCTGAGTTCTCTTCTGTCTGGGTAATTTCTTTTACCCTATTATAATTAACAGGCTTGGCTATACACTTCTAAATCTTGCCTATTACACATGGAACTAAATAATTGGCTTTTTTTTTTTTACCATCTCTATTGTAATCCCAATTTGGCTCCGCACTGGGGACTGTTTCTCCTCCCAGTCTGAAAATAACATGTGTTGGTTGTGGACAGTTACCACCATCTGTCTGTTCTCTAGCCTTAGTCAGGATCTTAGTCTTTTCATCCATACTACAACAGTGAGTTAAAATGACCATCACATCTCTTTAGGTCAGATTAAAATTCAAGCTGCATTTCATGAACTCATCCTTAAATCTCTCAGGGTCTTCTACACACTCTCTAATCTTTTTTTTTTTTTTTGCATAAATTTCTTAAAGATGTCTCCTATTTAAATATACCATAAATAGGAATTAAAGTTACCAACCATACCCTGAGTGTTGGACCGATGGGCTTTCTTCTGACTCTTGTTTTACAAAGGATGATAAACTTAAAATTACCTTTAACACACAAAATTTGTCCAGAGAAAACAGAAAATACAGAAAAACTTACATGTGGCAACTAAGTTTTCATCATTGGCTTTTCTTGTTGGAGGCCTTCAGTTAATCCATCTAAAATATACTAAGCATTCTCACTGAGGGCAAGCTGTCCCTCTTTGGTTTACCTATTAACAGTCAGGGGTCACTTATTCAGAAGCAGAACTGGAATCTAAGACAAGATGAAGTCTGAGCCATGAGGTTGATCTCTGAGAATCTGGTTTAAGATACATAATTTTCTGTATATTTACCCGAAACATAACTCAGTCTAATCTTTGGAGTCAGTTTTTCAAAACAGACTGAATTCTTCAAAAAAAAGCACATTGCCCAGAGCAAAATCATCTTGCTAGTTTATCTGGGCAATTGTTTATAAAAGGATACCCAAAGGCTATGGCCTGTGTGGGTTGCCCCAACTTCTATGAAAGTCAGAAATCTGGATTCTAAGAGAATTACGTACAAGTCTTTCATGGCATGATCTTGTTATAGAATCTTCGATTAAAAATATTCAATACTATCTGTTTTTAAGATCTCAGGCACCTTACAGCAAATCAGGAGGTAGAACAGAAACACTAACATTAGGCTAATTGTCTGAATTCACCACTGAAGCTGTTACCGCAATTTCACGAGTTAGAGCCGCCTGCCGCAGATAGCCAATTCTTGAGACAGGGGTGAGGTGGGTAGCAAGAGCTTTATTAGATATACCGGTATATGGAGACAGAGGGGAATGATCTCCTCCTACAGTCATCTGTCTCACCAGACTACCGATGGGTTCGGGTTTTTAAGGGAAAAGGGGCCATAAGTTTTAGGGACTTGTGGAATATGCGCTCTTTTTCTTGTTTGGTTTTGGTGGTCCTATCTCAAACGTGTTGATCTTTTCCTGCCATTATCCCATCAGCTCAGGGGGTACCTGGTGCCATCCTTCATCTTATTTGACAGGCTTAGATCAATATCACTTTTTTCCCACAGTCTTAGAGGAAACATTGGTTAACACTTAACCATTTGGGGAGCTAACATCAGGATCTTACTTGGAGGCAAGGATGGGCTGGGGGAGGGAAAGAAGAGAAGGAAGAAAGAAGAGAAAAAATGGCTCAGGTACGGTTCAAAATATGGCTGAGCAGCTTGTTTCAAAACCTTGACTCTAAGGCTTTTGAACCAAGGAAACAAATTTCCTGAGGTGTTTGTTCACACATGAGCAGCATCAGTAACTGTTTTTCATGTGCCTCAGCATTCTGCCAAGCCTAAGATTGCTATTCTAATTTGTAAACTCATGGGGCAAATTTCAGACACCTTTCTGGTCATGATATCCACAACTTTGTTAAGTTTGTCAACAAGAACTTTTAATTCAAGAGTTACAATATTTAAACCCACTAGTTAGATAATTTAGGAAAAAAGAAGAATATGGTTTCTTATCTCCAGAAAGTCGGACCTTAAAGCATCAGGGGTATTCTCACATAAAACCCATAGTGCCCTTTAGATATTTTGGTCAAGTGTTTTCAGGAAATCAGTAAAGTAAAAACTTATCTGTAGCTGACAAAAACTTAATATAGGCATGATTAATTGGTAATACATAATCCTTGATGATGAAAGACCTGACAGAAATCAGTTACAAACCATTAACCATATTTTTAAAGAACTTCAGATGTAACGCATAATATTGAGACACAACACCATGCAGTCAGGATATATCAAGAATATACCAAGACCGTTAAGGCTCTAAATACCTGAACAGCAACAAAAATCACTTCATAGGTAAATGATGTGAATTCTCCATTCAAACATTTTAATGGTGTTAGACTCCAAAGATAAATCAACGAAGTTAGCAACAACCCAAAAAGAAAAAATCAGGCACTTCTTACAACTTTAAAAACATGTTCCTTGTAATTTATATCATATTAAATAAACCTTTTTAGCACTTTTTCTTTATGAAAAGTTTTGTGGCTTTCAAACTTGTCAGGAGTTTATCGTAAGTTACCAAGAAACAATAGTTATTTAACCCAAAGATCTTAAAAAACCTTAGTTTTTTCTTAAAGCCATATGGCTTGGTTTCTGACTCAGGAATCTTATTCTAATGACAGACTGAACCTATGTCTTAGAAGCAGATTCAATTTAACATCAATAAGTTACCTAAAAGATAAAACATAACTAATTGAAATAAAGTTTCTTTAAATATTCCAAATTTTCATTCGACTTTTACTATTTCTCATATTTTCCAATTTAATTTTATCAAGTGGCTTTGGAAACCACAAGGTTCCTGCATAACTGACCAATTAACATTTCTCCAGGCCATTTCAGACATGTTCCATTGTGGCCTTGGCAGCTGAGGGCTGGGGGCTAACGAGGACTGATATTGCCCCACCCTACATACCTTTTAACTCAAGGTAGAAGACAAGATGAGCCCATTCGGATTCATTTACATACAGAGGCATTTTGAAAGGCTACCTACCCAGTAAATACCAAAGCCCTTTAGCAATTTTGTAAACGAATCCAATTGGTAGCTAGGGAGACTGGAAGCTGGAGGGAATAATCCCAATTCTAGACATTTTGAAAGGCAAAAGACAACAATTTCTTTCTCTTCTGCTGTTCTGAAACTACTTTTCCTTTAAGATGAAATTACCTTTTTTCTTCAAACCACCTACAGCAAAAGATGACCAATTGCTCAGTAAACAGCCCAGTCAGTAAATTCTCAGGAGTCTCTACAAGCATGCTCCAATTCAACCTGAATTTCTCTTCACCAATTAGTTTCTACACAACACACACATTACACATAAGACACAGAGGCGAGTGAGACAACCTCACAGCCTCAATCTCCCATAGAGCCCCGGTCACATATAAGACAAACAGAGAAAGCTTGGACTAGACAAGTCAGAAATGGCTTAGTGAGGCCTAACACATTACTAGGCATATCTGCATCTCCACTTTGATTTTCCAGATACCTCTTAATCCCAATACGGAAGAGAGGGGCTTCAATCTCTCCATCTAAACAGAGACATCTACATCCATTCCCCCAGAAACACGGTGTACCATCTAGAGGCAGACAATATCCAGACGCACAAAAAGACGGCTGGAACAAGTGGCTGGACAAAAGGCCAGCTTGAGAGGAGAGCAAAGAGAGGAAAAGGGGCAGGCTGCAGTTCCTGCCAAGAGTGCACTACCAACAGGTCAGAAATTCTCTACTCCCTGGGGTCAAACAGAAGGCGTCCCTTGGTCCCTAGGGCTTGAAACCCCGTCACTCTGGGGCTGCTCCGTGGACTGTGTCCCTTGGTCTCTAGGGTCAAATGACCCATCTCACTGGGGACAATCCTGAGACCTTTCTGTAGTAATTTCTGATGGGACCTTTCTGTAGTAATTTCTGATGGGAAGATCCCTGGTCCCTAAGGTTTAAGGTATCTCTTGGTCCCTAGGGTCAAATGACCTGTCGCACTGGAGACCCTTTAGAAGGTGTCCCTTGGTCCCTAGGGTCAGTTTAGGCCCATCGCTCTGGGGATGCTTCACCCTTCACTAGTGCCTCCAGCCCCCACAGTATGAGACACCCGTCCATGGAGGACTCCCAGGTGGCCTTACCCGCGTGAGCGACTCATCTGCCACTTGGATTTCTTTTGACTCCTCATCATTGCACTTCACATTTCCAAGGAAAAACAGACGCAACAACAGGAAGTTTGCTCGGGAGGAAAATGAAACTAAGGTCGGGCCGTGAGGAGTAAAGGGGAGAAGGCCTTACCTGGCGGAGAAACGCAAGAATAAATCAGTCTCAGCAGCTGCTTCGTTCACCGCCAGGGTCAGGGAATTCTCCTCTCCACTGCCTTGGGTCCAGGAACGGGATTCAAAGGATCCCTTTGTGCCTCCTGGCTCACCAAAATTGTTGCTGGAATAAGGTTCTTGCCCCTGACTGGTCAAGAATGAGCAGGTAAGGCATGTAGTTTTCCACAAGAGCAAAGCATTTTTGAAGAGTCTCGCAAGCGGAGACAAGGAGAGCCTAGAGCAAGGCTTACCCTCATCTCACAGAACAAAAGACAGGCCCGAGTTTTTCAAAGTTCTTGGGCAGGAAAAGATCCATGTTTATTCATAGGCTCAGGCCAGGGTTATGTTAACTAAGGTGCAGCCGCAGCAGCTTTCCAAGATGGCTCCTGTCCTGGAGGCCTCTGGGATGCGTAGCAGGACTTATTATGGGGTGTCACACCTGTGCAGTCTCTCGCTCTCTGGGTTCGATTCCCTGGCTGGGGCTGTAGCCCCTCACTGCCCCTGGTGGAAGGTCACACGTGTATGTTCTGCTCATGTCCCTGGGTCTGGTTTTCTCCAGCTGCTTCTGAAAGTCAGAAGGGGGCCCTTCTGCTCCTTCTCTTACGAAGTCTCTAGGTTCCACACTCATCCCCCTGTTTTCTCTCTTATAATACAGTCTATTTCTCTTTTACCTGCTTCTCCTCTAACTACACTAGTCTCTTCGTTATTTCTCAAACAGGTACCCTCTATTCTCAGGCCTTTGATCCCTGTCTTATAACCACAGTAGCCTCTTTGCTATTTCTCAAAGAGTCACCCTCCGATCTCAGGGCCTTTGCTACCTGTCTTAAAGATATTCCCTGGGTGTGCTTAATTCCTGTGGCCAAAGCCAGAAAAAGGCAGTTGAGTGTCCATGGACAAAGTGGAGGACTCTGCAGAACTGGCCAGTTAGACCGGAATTCTCCTATTGGCTCAGTGTTTGTGACCTGTCCCATCAGAAGTTCCACCCAGTCTTCCGGTAGCTGCCACCACGGTGATTGGGAAACAAACCTTAGCTCCTGCAGTGGACCTTCGCCTGGCCTACCTGGCCTCTTGACCCTCACCCAGAATGCTGTGTGGATGAAAGAAAGGATGTCGACCAGTGACCACGTGTCCTCATTTCCTTGGAAGGATCAGAGCCCTTGCCTGGGGCAGAAGACAGCCAAAGTCAGCCTGAGCCTAGACACCTTGTGACCTGTGACACTGCCACCAGTGATAGATGTTGATTTCCATGCTCACCTATCTGCAGGTGGCAGATTCAGAGTGGTCGGAGGAGAAGTGTAGCTAGAGATCACACACTCACGGGGGCACGGGCAAAAGTTCAGGAATAATATCTGACGTTGTGGAGCTCAAGCAGAGCCGGTCTAGGGCCCAGACCTCCCTCCTGTACGTGGCAAGCAGGTGATCCATATGCCCACATCCACAGACTCTGGACTGCTGAGGCCCTGGATGCCTGGATTTCGGCCTTGTCTTCGGAGAAGTGACGCACATGCGGTGTGCCACCGGAGGCTGTGGACCAGCAGAGAGTAAAATCTTGCAAATGGGGGCTTCAGTTGACTTTGCCTGTGCTCTCCTTTGGTTGAGTGACGTGCTGTTTTTCCTAGCAGGAGAAGGCATTCATGGAGAAAGGCAGATCTGATGTGTGCAGGCAAGGTATGTGCTGAGACGATGACAGCGTAGAGACTAGGATGGGATTTTCATACCCAGGCTAGGCTTCTGGCAGGTATGTTTCAGTGTTTTCTGTCCATTCCTCTAGGCCTGGTTTTCCCATACCATGTCTCAGCCAAATTAGTATTCTCCGCAAAGGCTTCCATCTGCCTGCAAGCTTCACCAGGCCAGGGTCTGCCTGTGGTGTAGCTCCCCTCAACAATCACTGCTATCAAGACTTTCTACACAGACTACCTGCTCTTCTCTGCCCGTGGGCAAGCAGTACAGCCAGAGGCCTCCATCCTTTCATCTCTAGTCTCTCAGGCACTCCAAGTTGTGATGTGTCTCAGGGGTAGAATGAAGAGCTTTTGTACAATGAACTCAGAGAGAGAGAGAGAGAGGCAAGAGATGGTGAGTGGGGATGCCTTCCTACTGATATGCTCAGGAAAGTGGAAAACGGGTACCTGGCGTGCTCCCCCAGTTCCCTGAACCTCTCTGCACCAGGGGCTCCCATCTGCCTGCTTAGCTTTTCCCAGGTTGTACTAAAATCATGTGGCCACAGCCAGAGGTGGCCACTAAGTGTCATAGGTCACAATGGAGGGCCCTATGTCATAGGTCAGGTGGGCCAGATCTCTCCCATTGGCTTGGTACTTCTGACCTGGCGCCTCAGAAGCTGTACCCACTCTTCTGGGGGCTGGAAACATGGTGATGGTGAACAAGCTTTATTCCCGCACACCCATCCTTCACCTGGCATGCTGACCTGGCCCAGACCTCAGTGTTGATAAAAATTAATGTCCACCACGGCCCAGGTGTCACCATCTGGGATAAAGGATTCACGCCCTTGCCTGGGGCAGAAGACAGCCAAGGTCAGTTTGTGCCTAGAACTCTAGTGACTTGTGACACTGCTACCAGTGATAAATGGTGATTTCCACGATCACATATCCCCTGGTGGCAGAATGATAGTGACGGGACGGGAAATATGGCTAGAGAGCACACATTCACGGAGGCACCAGACAGAGTCCAGGGCCAGTAGTGGACGTCGTGGAGCTGAATGGCGAGCCAGTCTAGTGCCCAAGGCTCCCTCCTGTATGTGGCAAACAGGTCATCCATTTCCCCATATCCAGAAACCACTGGACTGTTGGCTCCCTGGCTGCCAGGATCTCAGCCTTGTCTTCAGAGGGCAGACACATAAGCAGTGTTCCACCGGAGGCAGTGGTCCTGTCGGGAACAAAAATCGGAAAATGGCAGTGTCACTTCATTTGGGCGGTACTGCCTTTAACTGAGTGGCATGTTATTTTTCCTAGCAGGATAAGGCATTCACGGAGAAAGGCAGAATTATATGTGCAGGCAAGGTGTGTGCTTGTAAGGCGATAAGGATGAGACCAGGTTGGCATCTTTAGTCCCAGGAGATATTCCTGGCAGGTATAGGTCAATGTTATCTGCCCATTCCACTTGGCAGGGTTTTTTTGTGCCATACAAAGGATCAGCGGAATTACTAGTCGCCGAAGAGGCTTGCATCTGCCCACAAGCTCCACCTGGCCAGGGTTCGCCCGTGGTGAATTTCCTATGTAAGTCAATAGTATCTAAGACCATACAGATAGACTACCTGCTATTCTCTGCCCACGGGGAACCAGTACAGCCAGAAGCCTTCCCCCTATCGTCTCCAGGCTCTCTGTGAAGCACTGGTACTTGTGATGTTTCTCAGGTGTGGAATGAAGAGAACTCTCTGAAGGAATGCATACAGAGAGGGACCATAGATGCTGAATAACGACACCTTGCCCACTGATATCCTCAAGTAAGTGGAAAAAAGGCACTTGGCCTACCTTCCCAGTGTCTTGAACCTGTCCACATCAGGGTTTGTCACATGTAAGGATATTCCCTGGGTGTGCTCAATTTCCGAGGTGAATGCCAGAAGAGACAGTTGAGTGTCAGTGGACAAAATGGAGGACTCTGCGGAATTGGCCAGTTAGGGTGGACATCTCCTATTGGCTCAGTGTTTGTGACCCATCTCATCAGAAGTTCCACCCTGTCTTCCAGTGGCTGTCTCCATGGGGATAGGGAAAGAAGCCTTAGCCCCGCCCACTTGTCCTTGACCTGGAATACCTGGCTTGTTGACCCTCACAAAGACCCCTGTGTTGATGAAAAAAATAATGTCCGCTAGTGCCCAAGTGTCATCATTTCCTTTGAAGGCTTAGGGCCCTTTCCTTGGGCAGAAGACAGCCAAGGTCACCCTGAGTCTAGATACCTAGTGACCTGTGACACTGCCGCCACTGATAGGTGTTGATTTCCATGTTCACATATCCCCTGGTGGCAGATTCAGAGTGGTTGGAGGAGAAATGGAGCTAGAGAGCACATAGTCACGGGGGCAAGGGCCAAAGGTCATGAAAAATAGCAGACATCATGGAGCTCAAGTGGGAGCCCGTCTAGGGCCCAGGGCACCCTCCTGTACATGGCAACCAGGTCATCCATATCCCCACATCCACACACACTGGAATACCGGTGCCCTGGCTGCCAGGATTTCGGCCTTGTCTTAGGAGACCTGACACATGTGCAGTGTGTTACTGGAGGCTGTGGACCAGCAGACGGCAAAATGTGGAAAATGGTAGTTTCAGTTGTCTTTTCCTGTACTCTCCTTGGTGGAGTTTGCCATGCTGTGTTTCCTAGCAGGAGAAGGCATTCATGGAGAAAGGAGGATTTGATGTGTACAGACAAGGTGGAGACCAGAGTGGGATCTACAGACCCAAGCTAGGCCTCTGGCAGGTATGTGTCAATGTTTTCTGCCCATTCCCCTTGGCCGAGTTTTTCCATACCATGTGTCAGCCAAATTTAGTACTCTCCACAAAAGCTTCCATCTGCCTGCAAGCTTCACCAGGCCAGGGTCTGCCTGTGGTGTAGCTCCTCTCAGTAATCAAGACCTTCTACACAGACTACCTGCTCTTCTCTGCCCATAGGCAAGCAATATAGCCAGAGGCCTCCACCCTTTCATCTCTAGTCTCTCAGACACTCCAAGTTGTGATGTGTCTCTGAGGTAGAATGAAGAGATTTTGGAGGATGAACACATACAGAGACAGAGAGAGGCAAGAGATGCTGAGTGGGGATACCTTGCCTACTGATATCCTCAGGAAAGTGGAAAACAGATACCTGGCCTACTCTCCCAATGCCCTGAATATCTCTGCACAAGAGGCTCCCATCTGCCTGCATAACCTTTACCAGGTTGTGCTGAAATCGTGTGGCCACAGCCAGAGGTAGCCACTAAGTGTCATAGCTCACAAAGGAGGGCCGTATGTCATTGGCCAGGTGGGCCAGATCTCTCCCATTGGCTCAGTACATGTTACCCAGCCCCTCAGAAGCTGCGCCCGCTCTTCCAGTTGCTGTCTGCATGGTGATGGTGAACAAGCCTTACCCACGCCAACCCGGCCTTCACTTGGCCTGCTGACCATCACCCAGCCCTCTGTTTTGATAAAGATTAGTGTCCGCCATGGCCCAGGTGTCACCATCTGGGATAAAGGATTCGGGCCCTTGCTTGGGGCAGAAGACAGCTAAGGTCAGCTTGTGCCTAGATCTATAGTGACTTGTGACACTGCTGCCAGTGATAGATGGTGACTTCCACAATTACATATCCCCTGGTGGCAGAATGACAGTGACGGGTAGAGAAATATCGCTAGGGAGCACATGTTCAATGACGCATCGGCCAAAGGCCAGGGCCACTAGTGGACATCGTGGAGATGAATGACGAGCCAGTCAAGGGCCAAGGATCCCTCCTTTATGTGGCAAACCGCTGGACTGCTAGGGCCCTGGCTACCAGGATTTCGGCCTTGTCTTTGGAGGAAGGCCACATACACAGTGTTCCACCAGAGGCAGTGGACCTGTCGGGAGCAAAAATTGGAAAATGGCAGTTTCACTTCATTTGGGCTGTACTGCCTTTGACTGAGTGGCATGCTGTTTTTCCTAGCAGGATAAGGCACTGATGGAGAAAGGCAGAATTATGTGTGCATGCAAGGTGTGTGCTGAGAGGGTGACAAGGTTGAGACCAGGTTGGGACCTTTAGTTCCAGGAGAGGCTCCTGGCAGGTGTGGGTCAATGTTCTCTGCCCATCCCACTTGGCAGGGGGTTTTTCACCATACAAAGGATCAGCGGAATTATTAGTCGCCAGAGAGGTTGCATCTGCCCACAAGCTCCACCTGGCCAGGTCCACCAGTGGTGACTTTCCCATGTAAGTCAACAGTATATGAAACCATCCAGATAGGCTAACTGCTGTTCTCTGCCCATGGGGAACCAGTACAGCCAGAAGCCTTCCCCCTATCATCTCCAGGCTCTCAGACCCCTCATACTTGTGATGTGTCTCAAGGGTAGAATGAAGAGAACTCTCCAAGGGACCACGTACAGAGAGGGACCATAGATGCTAAATAAGGCCACCTTGCCTACTGATATCCTGAAAAAAAAAAAAAAAAACCCAGTGCCGTCGAGTCAATTCTGACTCATAGCGACCCTATATCCTCAACTAAGTGTAAAAGAGGTACTTTGCCTGCTCTCTCAGTGTCTTGAAAATGTCCACATCAGGGGTTGCCAGAAGTAAAGATATTCCCTGGGTGTACTCAATTCCTGTGGCAAAAGCCAGAAGAGGCCATGGAGTATCGATGGACAAAATGGAGGACTCTAAGGAACTGGCCAGTTAAGGCGGACCTCTCTTATTGGCTCGGTGTTTGTGACCAGTCCCAACAGAAGTTCCGCCCAGTCTGCCGTGGCTGTCTCCATGGTGATTGGGAAAGAAGCTTTAGCCCCACCTAAAATATTATTTTATTTTTACTTGACCTTCACCTGGCCTGCTGACCCTCACGGTGACCCCTGTGTTGATTGAAAAAAGTAATGTCCGCCAGTGCCCAAGTGTCATCATTTCCTTTGAAATGTCCCTTCCTGGGACAGAAGACAGCCAAGGTCAGCCTGAGCCTAAATACCTGGTTACCTGTGACACTGTCGCCAGTGATAGATGTTGATTTCAACACTCACGTATCTCTGATGGTTTCCCATGTCAATAAAAAGTTTCTAAGACCATCCAGATAGTCTATCTGATATTCTCTGCTTATGGGGAACTGGTACAGCCAGAAGTCTTCACCCTTTCATCTCCAGATTCTCCCTCAGGCACTTGTGATGTTTCTCAGGGTTAGAATAAAGAGATATCTATGAATGAACACATCCAGAGAGGGACCATAAATGCTGAGTGAGGTCACCTTGCCTACTGATATCCTCAAGTAGGTGGAACACAGGGACCTAGCCTGCTCTCCCAGTATGTTCAACCTGTTCACATCCAGGGGTGGCACCTGTGAAGATATTCCCTGGGTATGTTCAATTCCTGTGGCCAAAGCCAGGAGAGGCCGTTGAGCGTCCATGGACAAAACATAGGACTCTTCTGAACTGGCCAGTTAGGCCGCACCTCTCTTACTGGCTCAGTGTTCGTGTCGCGTCCTATCAGAAGTTCCACCCAGACTTTCTGTGGCTGTCTCCATGGTGATTGGAAACAAACTTTAGCCCCACCCACTCGGCCTTCACCTGGTCACCTGGCCTGTTGACCCTCACCCAGCCCCTGTGTTGATGAAAAAAATGATGACGGCCAGTGCCCATGTGTCTTCATTTAGTTTGAACGATTAGGAATCTTTCCTGGGGCAGAAGACAGCCAAGGTCAGCCTGAGCCTAGATACCTAGTGACCTGTGACACTGCTGCTAGTGATACTGATTTCCACACTCGCATATCCACTGGCAGCAGATTCAGAGTGGTTGAAGAAGAAATGTACCTAGAGAGCACACATTCGAGGCGACACAGGCCAAAGGCAAAGGAAGATAGTACACATTGTGGAGCTCAAGTTTCAACCTCACTAGGGCCCAGGGCTCCCTGTTGTAGGTTGCAAACATGCCATCCACATCCCCACATCCATAGACTCTGGACTACTGGGACCCTGGCTGCCAGGATTTCGGCATTGTCCTGGCAAACCTGATGCATATGCAGTGTGCCACCGGAGGCTGTGGACGAGCGGATGGCACAATTTTGAAAATGCTCGTTTTGCATGACTTTGCCTGTAATCTCCTTTGACTGAGTGGCTGAAGTGTTTCCTAGCAGGTGAAGGTGTTCATGGCGAAAGGCGGATTTGATGTGTGCATGGAGGTGTGTGCTGAGAAGATGACAAGATGGAGGTCAGGGTGGGATCTTCTGACCCAGGATAGGTGTCTGGAAGGTATGTATTAATGTTTTCTGCCCCTTCCACTTGCCTCGGTGTTTCCATACAAGCTGTCATTGGAATAAGTAGTCTCCGGAGAGGCTTCCACCTGTGAGCAAGCTTCACCTGGCCAGGGTCCGCCCGTGGTGTAGCTCCCTCATCAATCACTACTATTTAGACTTTCCAGATAGACTATCTGCCTTTCTCTGCCCATGAGCAACCAGTACAGCCAGAGGCCTTCCACCTTTGGTCTTTTGTCTCTAGGCACTCTTTCAGGCACTCCAAGCTGTGATGTGTCTCAGGGGTAGAATAAAGAGAGTTCCCAGAATTAACACATCCAGAGAGAGACAGAGAGAGGTAAGAGAAGCTGAGTGGGGATGCCTTGCCTACTGATACTCTCAGAAAAGTGGAAAACAGGTACCTGGTATGCTCTGCCAATGCCCTGAACCTGTCCACATCAGGGGCACCCATCTGCCTGAATTGCCTTTCCCAGGGTGTGGTGAAATCCTTTGGCCACAGCCAGAGGTGGCCACTGTGTCACAGGTGACAATGGAGGGCCCTGTATCATCCGCCAGGTGGGCCAGATCTCTACCGTTGGCTCAGTAGTTGTCAGCTAGCCCATCAGAAGCTCCTCCCACTCTTCTGAGGCTTGTCTCCTTGGTGATAGCAAACAAGCCTTAGCTTCGCCCACCCGGTGTTCACTCAGCCTGCATGGCCTGCTGACCCTCACCCCGTGCTCTGTGTTGTCAGAATTAATGTCCACCAGGGCAGAGGTGTCACCGTCTGGAATAAAGGGTTCGGGCCCTTTCCTGGGACAGAGACAGCTAAGGTCAGCTTGTGCCTCGATCTCTAGTGACTTGTGACACTGCTGCCAGTGATAGACGGTGACTTTGACATTCACATATCCCCTGGTGGCAGAATGATCATGACAGGAGGAGAAATATCGCTAGAGAGCACACATTCAATGAGGCACCAGCCAAGGGCCAGTGACCTTACTGGGCTACGTAGAATTGAATGGTGAGCCAGTCTAGGGCCCAAGACTCCCTCCTGTATGTGGCAAACAGGTCATCCACATCCCCACGTCCAGAAGCCTCTGGACTGCTGGGGCCCTGGCTGCCAGGGTTTCGGCCTTGTCTTCGGAGGCCAGCTACACCCTGTTCCACCAGAGGCAGGGGACACGTACAGAGCAAACATTTGAAAATGGCAGTTTCACTTCATTTTCTCGGAACTACCTTTGGCTGAGTGGCATGCTTTTTTTCCTAGTAGCATAAAACATTCAGAGATAAAGGCAGAATTATATGTGCAGACATAGTGTGTGCTGAGGTGATGAGGTTGAGACCAGGTTGGGATCTTTAGTCTCAGGAGAGGCCCCTGGCTGGTATAGGTCAATCTTATCTACCCTTTCCACTTGGCGGGGTTTTCCACCGTACAACGTATCAGCAGAATTAGTAGTCGCCAGAGGGGCTTGCATCTGCCCACAAGCTCCACCTGGCCAGGGTCTACCCGTGGTGTATTTCCCATGTCAATCATCAGTATCTAAGACCATCCCGATAGACTACCTCATATTGTCTGGCCATGGGGAACCGGTACAGCCAAAAGACTTCCCTCTTTCATCTCCATTCTCTCTCTCAGGCACTCATGATGTTTCTCAGGGGTAGAATGAAGAGATTTCTCCAAATGAACACATCCAGAGAGAGACCATAGATGCTAATCGAGGTCACCATGTCTACTGATACCAAGTAAGTAGAGTGCAGGTACCTGGCCTGCTCTCCCAGTGTCTTGAACCTGTCCACATCAGGGGTTTCCACCTGTGAAGATATTCCCTGATGTGCTCAATTCCTGTGGCCAAACCAGAAGAGGCCATTGAGTGTCCATGGACAAAACGGAGGACTCCGCTGAACTGGCCAGTTAGACCGGACCTCTCCTCTTGGCTCAGTGTTTGTGACATGTCCCATCAGAAGTTCCACCCAGCCTTCCTGTGGCTGTCTCCATGGTGATTGGGAAAGAAACCTTAGCCCCACCCACTCGGCCTTTACCTAGCCACCTGGCCTATTGACCCTCAGCCAGACCCCTGTGTTGATTCAAAATATAATGTCTGCCAGTGCCCACATGTCATCATTTCCTTTGAAGGATGAAGGCCCTTGCCTGGGGCAGAAGACAGTCATGGTTAGCCTGAGCCTACATAGTGACCTGTGACACTGCCGCCAGAGATAGAATTTGATTTCCTCACTCATATATCCGCTGGTAGCAGATTCAGAGTGGTTGGAGGAAAAATGTACCTAGAGAGCACACATTCAAGGTGGCACAGACCAAAGTTCTACTCTGTCCTGTAGGGTCAGTTATGAGTTGGAATTGACTCAACAGCACACAACAACAAATGTATGATGGAAATTGAGGAGTACAAAGCTCCAAGAAATGGTCCTCCCTTCTGGGTCAAAGGATGGAGGACAGAGAAAACAGAGATCCAAAACCTTGGAAAAAAAGAAGTCTGGGAGGAAGATTGTTGGTGGAATAAGGACTGTGAAGGGCTACCATACATACTGAGGAATCTGAAGTGTAATGTGCATGCCTAAGGATGGAGACATGCTCATAAAAAAAAAAAAATACTGACAAGGCCTTAGGCTTGCACCTCTGGCTGATCTTTGGGCTCCATGCAAACAGGAAGCAAATGCCAAGGCAGAGTTTTAGGCAGTCTGTGTTAGCATTGAAAGGATGTCCCAGTTCGGAGCCAATCTGCAAAGACTGGGAGAGTATTATTTTTTCTTTTTGGGTACAAGCATTTAAAGAAATCACTGTGAGATCATGAACTCACCATTGAGATAACAGAACAGAAACTTCCGTGGCCAGACATGACAAGGAATACAAGCTTTGCAGAAATAATTTGGAAATGTCACTAAGTAAATGGATGATTGGCCCTCAACAATTAAAAAAAAAAAAAAAAAAAACCCTAATTACAGGAGAGAACCGGCTTTTTCATAACCATAGTATATTATTTAAAATACCCAGAGTTTTCCTCCTTTTCTCAACTTTTAAGTCTTGTTTGATAGGCCTGTCCAATCTTTGCCTGAAGGGTGAACCTCAGGAGTGACTTCATTACTGAGCTGAAATGGTGTCCAGGGGTCATACTTTCAGGGTTTCTCCCATCTCTGTTTGGCTATCAAGTCCTGTCTTGTTTTTTGTTGTTTGTTTGTCTTTGTAGTCCTTTATTTATTTTTTAAAGTTAACATTCAAGTTCTTAATCCATCCGCAATTAATTTTTGTGTATGGTAGCAGTTAAAGCCCTGCTTTTATATCCTCCATAAGGTTAACCACATAAACCAAATTTCTTGTGGCACTTGTTATTTTTATTTTAAATAATACTTTTTTTTTTAGGATTCCTTAACTGGATTGTGTTTGTACCTTCATTGACTTTTATTTTTCAACTCCCTCCACCCCCCTAAAAAACAGCAAGTACACAAAACGTAATTTTCTGTACATAAAAAGCCTGAGATTTTTCACTACTAATTAACAATTAAGTTCTTAGGGAGGCAAGAGTAATGGTTAGATATAAGCTCTTTAAAGTCAAATAAATTGGGTTTGAATCTTATGTCTATACATTTCTTAAATTTTTATCTCTTTAAAGGAAATTATTTAACTCATATTTCAGCATTTTTGTAGTAATGAAATAAAATAATTATCTTAAATCCCTTACCATGAGAACTGACATAAAATCTCAGTAATTTGCATATCTCTTGACCCACACAAGGAAGAACAAAAGATTTAAGTAATATGCTGTAAAATGTCTTGGATTTGAATCTGTAACTTTTTCCCCGATGTATCTTTGAAATAAAGCCCAAACCCATTGCCGTCAAGTCAATTCCAACTCATAGTGACCCTATAGGACAGAGTAGAACTGCCCCATAGAGTTTCCAAGGAGAGCCTGGTGGATTCAAATTTCTGATCTTTTGGTTAACAGTCATAGCACTTAACCACTGTACCACCAGGGTTTCCATCATTGAAGTAGAACCGCATATTTTCATGAAAGAGGAGTAAAGAATGCCTATCTCGTTCTACAGAACTAAATGTATTTTTAAGCCCTTTTCTCATATATGATATTTTTAATTCCAGTTTTTCCAAACTAAGCATATTCTTCTAAGAAAATGTTTTATTACAAAGAACAGTAATAATTAAAATATATTTAATGTATAACTATAAAAAGATGTCCTAGAAGAGGTCCAATCCTTGTAAATAATGCTCAGGGTGTTTCGTATATTGAGATCGCTCTAAAACTGCTAAGTGACCAACCAATACATATGTTGAAAGTATCAGGAGTACTCCTAAAATACCATAACCATTCTTATCAAACTATTGTACTTAGTTTTGATCTGCAGCTTCTCAGAAAGCTTTCAGTATGTCTCTTTTCAGAGATGATTTGTAATAACTTAATAAAAGGAAAATAAGACAATGGTGCACTGCAGAGAATATATACAAATTGGAAAAAAGATGATATAATGTATGTTGTTCCCAAAATATAGGGCATTGAAGCCTACAGTTTGAGAAAAAAGATTGGAGTTGGCATGTTGGATAGTAGTTTCAGCATCATATTTTGTCAACCAAGTTAGCACTTCATACACTGTGGAAAGGGAGGTTTAAGTTCCCTGCACTCAACCTTTTTTTTTTCCCCCTTCAGGTTATCCCCTCATCTCATTTCTAAGTTTGTATATTTATTCTTTTTTTTAATAATTTTTATTGAGCTTTAAGTGAACGTTTACAAATCAAGTCAGTCTGTCACATATAAGCTTATGTACACCTTACTCCATACTCCCACTTTCTCTCCCACTAATGAGTCAGCCCCTCCAGTCTCTCCTTTCGTCACAATTTTGCCAGTTTCTAACCCTCTCTACCCTCCTATCTCCCCTCCAGACAGGAGATGCCATCACAGTCTCAAGTGTCCACCTGATACAAGTAGCTCACTCTTCATCACCATCTCTCTCCTACCCATTGTCCAGTGCCTTCCATGTCTGATGAGTTGTCTTCGGGAATGGTTCCTGTCCTGGGCCAACAGAAGGTTTGGGGACCATGACCGCCAGGATTCCTCTAGTCTCAGTCAGACCATTAAGTCTGGTCTTTTATGAGAATTTGGGGTCTGCATCCCACTGATCTCCTGCTCCCTCAGGGTTTTTCTGTTGTGCTCCCTGTCAGGGCAGTCATCGGTTGTGGCCGGGCACCATCTAGTTCTTCTGGTCTCAGGATGATGTAAGTCTCTGCTTCACGTGGCCCTTTCTGTCTCTTGGGCTGATAGTTGTCGTGTGACCTTGGTGTTCCTCATTCTCCTTTGATCCAGGTGGGTTGAGACCCATTGATGCATCTTAGATGGCCGCTTCTTAGCATTTAAGACCCCAGATGCCACATTTCAAAGTGGGATGTAGAAAGTTTTCATAATAGTATTATTTTGCCAACTGACTTAGAAGTCCCCTTGAGCCATAGTCCCCAAACCCCCACCCTTACTTCGCTGACCTTTGAAGCATTCAGTTTATCCTGGAAACTTCTTTGCTTTTGGTCCAATCCATTTGAGCTGACTTTCCGTGTATTGAGTATTGTCCTTCCCTTCACCTCAAGTAGTTCTTATCTACTACCTAATCAGTATATAACCCTCTCCCTCCCTCCCCCATCCCCCCTCGTAACCACAAAAGTATGTGTTCTTCTCAGTTTATACTGTTTCTCAAGATCTTATAATAGTGGCCTTATACAATATTTGTCCTTTTGCTTCTGACTAATTTCACTCAGCATAATGCCTTCCAGGTTCCTCCATGTTATGAAATATTTCACAGATTCGTCACTGTTCTTTATCGATGCGTAGTATTCCATTGTGTGAATATACCACAATTTATTTAACCATTCATCCGTTGATGGACACCTTGGTTGCTTCCAGCTTTTTGCTATTGTAAACAGAGCTGCAATAAACATGGGTGTGCATATAGCTCTTCGTGAAGGCTCTTATTTCTCTAGGGTATATTCTGAGGAGTGGGATTTCTGAGTCGCATGGTAGTTCTATTTCTAACTTTTTAAGAAAACGCCAGATAGATTTCCAAAGTGGTTGTACCATTTTACGTTCCCACCAGCAGTGTATAAGAGTTCCAATCTCTCTGCAGCCTCTGCAACATTTATTATTTTGTGTTTTTTGGATTAATGCCAGCTTTGTTGGAGTGAGATGGAATCTCATCGTAGTTTTAATTTGCATTTCTCTAATGGCTAATGAGCGAGAGCATTTTCTCATGTATCTGTTAGCTGCCTGAATATCATCTTTAGTGAAGTGCATGTTCATATCCTTTGCCCACTTCTTGATTGGGTTGTTTGTCTTTTTGTGGTTGAGTTTTAACAGAATCATATAGATTTTAGAGATCAGGCGCTGGTCGGAGATGTCATAACTGAACATTCTTTCCCAATCTGTAGGTGGTCTTTTTACTCTTTTGGTGAAGTCTTTAGATGAGCATAGCTGTTTGATTTTTAGGAGCTCCCAGTTATCTGGTTTCTCTTCATCATTTTTGGTAAAATTTTGTATTCTGTTTATGCCTTGAATTAGGGCTTCTAACGTTGTCCCTATTTTTTCTTCCGTGATTTTTATCATTTTAGTCTTTATGTTTAGGTCTTTGATCCACTTGGAGTTAGTTTTTGTGCATGGTGTGAGGTTTTGGTTCTGTTTCATTTTTCTGCAAATGGGTATCCAGTTATGCCAGCATCATTTGTTAAAAAGACTATCTTTTCCCCACTTAACTGACACTGGGCCTTTGTCAAATATCAGCTGCTCATATGTGGATGGATTTCTGTCTGGATTCTCAATTCTATTCCACTGGTCTATTTGCCTGTTGTTGTACCAGTACCAGGCTGTTTTGACTGCTGTGGCTGTATAATAGGTTCTAAAATCAGGTAGAGTGAGGCCTCCCACTTTCTTCTTCTTTTTCAGTAATGCTTTACTTATCCAAGGTTTCTTTCCCTTCCATATGAAGTTGGTGATTTGTTTCTCCATCACATTAAAAAATGTCATTGGAATTTGGATTGGAAGTGCATTGTATGTATAGATGGCTTTTGGTAGAATAGACATTTTTACTATGTTAAGTCTTCCTATCCATGAGCAAGGTATGTTTTTCCACTTAAGTAGGTCCTTTTTAGTTTCTTGCACTAGTACTTTGTAGTTTTCTTTGTATAGGTCTTTTACATCTTTGGTAAGATTTATTCCTAAGTATTTTATCTTCTTGGGGGCTACTGTGAATGGTATTGATTTGGTGATTTCCTCTTCGATGTTGTTTTTGTTGGTGTAGAGGAATCCAAGTGATTTTTGTATGTTTATCTTATAACCTGAGACTCTGCTGAACTCTTCTATTAGTTTCAGTAGTTTTCTGGAGGATTCCTTAGGGTTTTCTGTGTATAAGATCATGTCATCTACAAATAGAGATAGTTTTACTTCCTCTATGCCAATTCGGATGCCCTTTATTTCTTTGTCTAGCCTAATTGCTCTGGCTAGGACCTCTAGCACAATGTTGAATAGGAGCGGTAATAAAGGGCATCCTTGTTTGGTTCCCGTTCTCAAGGGAAATGCTTTCAGGCTCTCTCCATTTAGAGTGATGTTGGCTGTTGGCTTTGTATAGATGCCCTTTATTATGTTGAGGAATTTCCCTTCAGTTCCTGTTTTACTGAGGTTTTTTATCATGAATGGGTGTTGGACTTTGTCAAATGCCTTTTCTGCATCAATTGATAAGATCATGTGGTTTTTGTCTTTTGTTTTATTTATGTGGTGGATTACATTAATGGTTTTTCTAATATTAAACCAGCCTTGCATACCTGGTATAAATTCCACTTGATCAGGGTGAATTATTTTTTTGATGTGTTGTTGGATTCTATTGGCTAGAATTTTGTTGGGGATTTTTGCATCTATGTTCATGAGGGATATAGGTCTGTAATTTTCTTTTTTTGTGATGTCTTTACCTGGTTTTGGTATCAGGGATACGGTGGCTTCATAGAATGAGTTGGGTAGTATTCCGTCATTTTCTATGCTTTGAAATACCTTTAGTAGTAGTGGTGTTAACTCTTCTCTGAAAGTTTGGTAGAACTCTGCAGTAAAGCCATCTGGGCCAGGGCTTTTTTTGTTGGGAGTTTTTTGATTACCGTTTCAATCTCTTTTTTTGTTATGGGTCTATTTAGTTGTTCTACTTCTGATTTGTTAGTTTAGGTAGGTAGTGTTTTTCTAGGAATTCATCCATCTCTTCAAGGTTTGCAAATTTGTTAGAGTACAATTTTTCATAATAATCTGATGTGATTCTATTAATTTCAGTTCGGTCTGTTGTGATGTGGCCCATCTCATTTCTTATTCGGGTTATTTGTTTCCTGTATTTCTTTAGTCAGTCTGGCCAATGGTTTATCAATTTCGTTAATTTTTTCAAAGAACCAGCTTTTGGCTTTGTTAATTCTTTCAATTGTTTTCCTGTTCTGTAATTCATTTAGTTCAGCTCTAATTTTTATTATTTGTCTTCTGGTGCCTGATGGATTCTTTTGTTGTTCGCTTTCTATTTGTTCAAGTTGTAGGGACAGTTCTCTGATTTTGGCTCTTTCTTCTTTTTGAATGTGTGCATTTATCGATATAAATTGACCTCTGAGCACTGCTTTTGCTGTGTCCCAGAGGTTTTGATAGAAAGTGTTTTCATTCTCGTTGCATTGTATGAATTTCTTTATTCCCTCCTTAATACCTTCTATAACCCAACCTTTTTTGAGCAGGGTATTGTTCAGTTTCCAAGTATTTGATTTCTTTTCCCTAATTTTTCTGTTAGATTTCCACTTTTATGGCCTTGTGGTCTGAGAAGATGCTTTGTAATATTTCAATGTCTTGGATTTTGCAAAGGTTTGTTTTATGACCTAATATGTGGTCTATTCTAGAGAATGTTCCATGTGTGCTAGAAAAAAAAGTATACTTTGCAGCAGTTGGGTGGAGTGTTCTGTATAAGTCTATGAGGTCAAGTTTGTTGATTGTAGCAATTAGGTCTTCTGTGTCTCTTTTGAGCTTCTTACTGGAAGTCCTGTCCCCCTCTGAAAGTGGTGTGTTGAAGTCTCCTACTATAATTGTGGAGGTGTTTATCTCACTTTTCAGTTCTGTTAAAGTTTGTTTTATGTATCTTGCAGCCCTGTCACTGGGTGCATAAATATTTAATATGGTTATATCTTCCTGGTCAATTGTCCCTTTAATCATTTTGTAGTGTCCTTCTTTATCCTTTGTGGTGGATTTAACTTTAAAGTCTATTTTGTCAGAAATTAATATTGCTACTCCTGCTCTGTTTTGCTTATTGTTTGCTTGATATTTTTTTTCCATCCTTTGAGTTTTAGTTTGTGTCTCTAAGTCTAAGGTGTGTCTCTTGTAGGCAGCATATAGACGGATCGTGTTTCTTTATCTAGTCTGAGACTCTCTGTCTCTATATTGGTGCATTTAGTCCATTTACATTCAGCGTAATTATAGATAAGTATGTGTTTAGTGCTGTCATTTTGATGCTTTTTTATGTGTGTTGTTGACAATTTCATTTTTCCACTTACTTTTTTGTGCTGAGACGTTTTTCTTTGTAGATTGTATGTTCCTCATTTTCATAGTATTTGACTTTGTGTTTGCTAAGTCGTTATGTTTTTCTTGCTTTTTATTTTGAGTTATGGAGTTGTTATACCTCTTGGTAGTTACCTTAATATTTACCCCTATTTTTCTAAGTAAAAACCTAACTTGTATTGTCCTATATTGCCTTGTATCTCTCTCCATATGGCAGTTCTATGCCACCTGTATTTAGTCCCTCTTTTTGATTATTGTGAGATTTTACATATTGACTTCAATGATTCCGTTTTGAGCATTTTTTTCTTTTTAAAATTAATTTTAATCTGTTTTTGTGATTTCCCTATTTGAGTTGGTATCAGGATGTTCTGTTCTGTGACCTTGTGTTGTGCTTGTGTCTGATATTATTGGTTTTCTGATGAATTTCCTTTAGCATTTCTTGTAGCTTTGGTTTGGTTTTTGCAAATTCTCTAAACTTGTGTCTATCTGTAAAGGTTTTAATTTCGCCTTCATATTTTCGAGAGAGTTTTACTGGAAATATGATCCTTGGTTGGCAGTTTTTCTCCTTCAGTGCTCTATATATGTCATCCCATTCCCTTCTTGACTGCATGGTTTCTGCTGAGTAGTCTGAACTTATTCTTATTGATTCTCCTTTGTAGGAGACCTTTCTTTTATCCCTGGCTGCTTTTAAAATTTTCTCTTTATCTTTGGTTTTGGCAAGTTTGATGATTATATGTCTTGGTGATTTTGTTTCTGGATCAATCTTAAATGGGGTTCGATGAGCATCTTGGATGGATATCCTTTTGTTTTTCATGATGTCAGGGAAGTTTTCTGCCAACAGATCTTCAACTATTCTCTCTGTTTTCTGTTATCTCTCCCTGTTCTGGGACTCCAATCACACGCAAGTTATTCTTCTTGATAGAGTCCCACATGATTCTTAGGGTTTCTTCATTTTTAAAAATTGTTTTATCTGATTTTTTTCCAGCTATATTGGTGTTAATTCCCTGGTCCTCCAGATTTCCCACTCTGCATTCCAATTGCTCGAGTCTGCTCCTCTGACTTCCTATTGCGTTGTCTAATTGTGTAATTTTATTGTTAATCTTTTGGGTTTCTGAATGCTGTCTCTCTGTGGATTCTTGCAACTTACTAATTTTTCCACTATGTTCTTGAATAATCTTTTTGAGTTCTTCAACTGCTTTATTTGTGTGTTCCTTGGCTTTTTCTGTAGATTGCCTTATTTCATTTCTGAAGTCATCCCTGACGTCTTGAAGCATTCTGTAAATTAGTTTTTTTATATTCTGCATCTGGCAATTCCAGGATTGTATCTTCATTTGGGAAAGATTTTGATTCTTTAGTTTGGGGAGTTGTAGAAGCAATTATGGTCTGCTTCTTTATGTGGTTTGATACTGACTGCTGTCTTCGAGCCATCACTAAGATATTGTAGTGATTTGTTTTATATTTGCTCACTGAGTCTTATCTTGTTTTGTTTTCTTTCAATCTACGTAGATGGGCTACTAGATTGCGCTGTCTTTATTGTTGTAGCCCTTGAGTCAGTTATGTCCTATTACCAGCTGGTCTGGGCTGTTACCAGATATATAAGCCTAAGAGTCCATTCACTATTCTTGAGTAGGATCTGATTTTGGGTCATCAAGTGTGTGGTGTAGACTGTCACCTATCCACCTAGAGAAGTAGTGGTGATAGTTGTGTGCCCCAGATTCTAGTAGCAGCAAGGGTTCACACTCCGGGGGGGCAGGATGCTGACAGGCTTCCCCCAAGTGCCAGTGAGGTAGGCGCGTCTCTATTCCTAAAGCACTTTGGTGGGTGGGCTCTGCAGCTGTACCTTAGGCACCCAATGCAAGTACCTCTACAGATTGGTAGGTGTCACCCCCCTTAGGCCCCTAAGGCAGGAGGCTAGGTGGTCTGGGGGGAGCTTCAGCCCTCAGTTCCCTGTGGTGGGTCAGTGAGGGCTCTGTTGAATATGCAGAGGTATCAGACCTGGGAAACTTGTCTTTGCAGTAAATCCGCTAAAAAAAAAAATGCAGTCAGATCCCTATCAGAAATGCCTTTGCATTATAATAGCCACCTTGTTCCCTGTAGGGATGAAAGCTCCAGACTGTGGATCACATATGCTTGGCTAGAGCTGGTTCTGTGCTTTCAGTCCAATTAGGGAAGGATTTTTGGTCCCTGGGTTTTTTGTGGTTGCTTCTCTCAGGCCAGAAGAATGGGTTAGGAAAAGACCAAAAAAAAAAAAGGGGAAAAGAAAAACCGCGGAGCAGTTCTCCCTCTGGCTCAGGAAATTCCAATGTTAATGAAGCCGCCTGGGAAGGGAAGGGGAGGGTTCAGAAAAACAGGAGAGAGTAACACCCCGAAATATAGACAAAAGTTACTTATCTTGCTTGGGATGATTATTTTATCTGAGATTCCCGAGGGGCGTCTCTCCTATGTGTGCTGGCTGGGTAGAGATTGCCCCCGAGGGTCAGGCCCATGACCCGTGCTTGTGCTGTCTCAGAAGCCACAGTTAGTTCCTCCGCTCCCAGTCCGCAGCCCATTGCCAAGGTTCCCCGGCTGGGATGCTGCACTTCTGGCTCCAAAACCAGTCGCTGCCTCCCGGTGACTTCTCCTCCTATCAGCCGTGTCGCTGCGCTGCCTGCATGCACTGGCTGGGCTTCCCCTGTGGTCAGTTCAGGGGGCTAGGGCTGTGCCCCGTATTTGTGCCCTCTCAGGATGCCATGCTCAGATCCCCTGCGCCCAGTCCAAAGCCTGGCACCAAGGTTTCCTGACTGGGACGCAGGCTCCAGGCTCTGAAAATAGTCGCTGCTTCCCCGTGGTTGTTTGTTCTCAGTCTCTGTCACTCAGGTCAACTCTTTAGATCTGTGTTTGATGGTCAGCGTTCGTAGATTGTCATGTATGTGATCGATTCACTTGTTTTTCTGAGTCTTTGTCACAAGAGGGATCCGAGGTAGCTTCTACCTAGTCAGCCATCTTGGCCCCGCCTCTCCTGTCTTCCTTTTTAAGTTAGAATTTTGTTCTTCGTTTTTCTCCAGCTCTGTCCATGACTCTCTATTGTGATCCCTGTCAGAGCACACAGTGGTGGTAGCCAGGCACCATCTAGTTGTACTGGACTCAAACCGGTGGAGGCCATCATAGATGTGGTCCATTACTCCTTTGGAATAATCTTTCTCTTATGTCTTTAGTTTTCTTCATTCTTCCTTGCTCCTGAAGGGGTGATACCAGTGGAGTATCCTAGATGGCCACTTACAGACTTTAAGACTCCAGACGCTACTCCCCAAAGTAGAATGTAGAACATTTTCTTTATAAACTATGTGATGCCAATTGAGCTAGACATTACCCGAGACCATGGTCCCCACAGCCCTCAGCCCAGTAATTTGGTCCCTCAGGGAGTTTGCATATGTCAGTGGAGCTTCCCTGGCCTTGCCTTCTACAAATTGTGCTGGCTTCCCCAATATTGTTTACTGCCTTACCCTTCACCAAAGATACCACTTATGAATTGTCTATTTAGTGTTTCTCCAGTCCCCCTCCCTTCCCTCGTAACCTTCAAAGATTGTTTCTTTTTCTGTATAAACCTCTTCAGTACAATAGTGGTCTCATACAATATTTGTCCTTTTGTGATTAACTTATTTCACTCAGCATAATGCACTCCAGATTCAGATTCATCCACGTTATGATACGCTTCACAGATTCATCGTTGTTCTTTATCATTGCTTAATACTCCATTGTGTGTATGTACCACAGTATGCTTATCCATTCATCCGTTAATGAGCATCTAGGTTGTTTCCATCTTTTTGCTATTGTGAACGATATGTAATGAACATGGGTGTTCTTATGTCTATTCCTGTGATGACTCCTATTTCTCTAGGATATATTCCTAGGAGTGGGATTGCTGGATCATATGGTATTTCTATTTCTAGCTTTCTAAGGAAGTGCCATATTGTTTTCCAAAATGGTTGTATCATTTTGCATTCCCACCAGCAATGCATAAGAGTTCTGATCTCTCTGCAGCCTCTCCAACATTTGTTATTTCCTGTTTTAGTGATTTGGGCCGGTAATGTTGGGGTGAGATGGTAGCTCATTGTGATTTGGATTACATTTCTCTGGTGGGGAATAGCTAGTGAATTGTGAGCATTACTGCATGTGTCTGTTGGCCTCTTGAATATTTTCTTTGGCGAAGTATCTGTTCATTTCCTTTGCCCATTTTTTTCTCCTTTTTTATTTTTCATTTTATTGTACTTTAGATGAAGGTTTACAGAACAAACTAGTTTCTCATCAGAGAGTCAGTACACACATTGTTTTATGACATTGGTTAACAACCCCGTGACATGTCAACACTCTCCACTCTCAACCCTGGTTTCCCCATTACCAGATTTCCTGTTACCCCCTACCTTCCAGTCCCTGCCCCAGGGCTGGTGTTCCCCTTCAGTCTTGCTTTGTTCCATGGACCTGTTCAATTTTTGGCTAAAGGGTAAACCTCAGGAGCAACCTGAAAGCGTGCCTGGGGGCCATACTCTCAGGGTTTCTCCAATCTCTGTCAGGCCAGCAAGCCTGATCTTTCTTTTTGAGTTGGAATTTTGTTCTACATTTTTCTACAGCTCTGTCTGGGACCCTAAATTGTGATCCATGTCACAGGAGTCAGTATTGGTAGCCAGGCACCATGTTGTTGTTCCGGACTCAGTCTGGTAGAGGCAATGGTAGACATGGTCCATTAGTCCTTTGGACTAATCTCTCCCTTGTATCTTCAGTTTTCTTCATTCTTCCTTGCTCCCGAAGGGCTGAGACCAGTGGAGTATCCTAGATGGCTGCTCATGGGCTTTTAAGTCCCCAGATGCTACTCACCAAAGTAGAATGTAGAACATATTCTTTATACACTATGTTATGCCAATCGAGCTAGATATTCCCTGAGATCATGTTCCCCACAGCTCTCAGCCCAGCAATTCAGGCCCTCAGGGAGTCTGGGTGTGTCTACGGAGCTACCATGACCTTGTCTCATTCAGGTTGTGCTGGCTTTCTCGGTATTGTGTACTATCTTATCCTTCATCAAAGCTTCTACTTATCTATTGTCTATTAAATCTTTTTCCATCCCCACCCCTCTCCGTGCCCTCATAACTATCAAAGATTGTTCCTTTTTGTACTTAAACCTTTTCGTGAGTGTTTACAGTAGTGGTCTCACTCAATGTTTGTCCTTTTGTAACTGACATTTCACTCAGCATAATGTCCTCCAGATTCATCCCTGTTAGGAGATGCTTCACAGATTTGTCATTATTCTTTATCAGGAATGTAGAACAGGGTGTTATAAAAACAAAAAAAGGGGGGGGACTATTCAGTGTACAAAAATATATATAGTTCTGGGAAATTAAGATGTATCAAAAGTGACAACTCAATAGCTGGATTAGAAGATAAAGTTGAAAAAAATCTCCCAGAAGGTATAGCAGAAAGGCAAAGAGGTAGAAAATTAGAAAACTAGGAGATCCAACTTGTTAAAAATAGGGAATCAAATGGGGGGGGTGGGGGGAGAGAGAGAAGGAGTTTCAGTGGGGGAAGAAAACATCAAATACTTCAAAAATTTTTCAGTAACTAAAGAATATCATAGCTTCCTGGAATTATGAATTACGGCATCAAAATTTATTCAAGAAACATCGAGAAGTTTATTAATTGTATTATTTTACCAACCGAATTTATATAATCACTGGGGGGGGGGATTAAATTTACAATAGCCTTTATATAGTGTCAAATGTTTTTCTTTAACAGAAGGAGTTTTGAAAACAATTATTTGGATGTCATGTATTAGACAAAAAAAAAATTGAACCATGAATGGGGTTAACTGATTTTCTATTTAAAGTATCTGTTGGTACCACTATAGAACTGGCATCATTTACCCATTAATAGAACCAACATATGTGCACAAGAAAACTTGAAAAAATGAACAAAATTAATTTAGAAGGCCAGCCATTTGATCTAATTGAAAAGTCATGTTTCATAGAGTGATATGTAATAGACCTGTGCTGTATATGTCAAAATGTCTTTAAAAAATACTGTCTTTGAGCAATGTTCTTAAAATAACCAGGAACTTTTGAAGTGGTTGCTGATGTTTCTTCAGCAGATATGTGCATTTAGATTTTCAGATTGTCAGTGATATCCCTGAGCTCCATGATGGACGGAAAATGTCAACAGACATTTTGGGAACTTACATGTTCATCATCAACTATCCTGAGACATGAAAATATAGTACTTAATATTTTACTAGACATGCACTTCAATTCTTAAACCAATTGCTACTAAAAGTATTTCTTGCAAAATAAAAAGTGTTACTAAACAAAAAATAACTAAATCATTGTAGATTTACACCAGACAAAAATGCTCATTCTATGAAGCAAGAGCATTCAAACTACGCGCTAAGTGCTCTATGACAGGATTTCTCTCAGTCCCTATGTTTTGCCTATATTTCACATAAACCTAATATATAATGTCCCACATTCATTGACCATCTGACTGGCAGCCTGGTGACTTTATGCATCTTACAGGCCATAGCACAAGCCACTGAAAAACTACCTGCTAAATGAAGTAGCTGGCAGAAGCTTTAATACTTCTCCTACCAGGACCAGAGGCCATGACGAATTATCTAGAGATGCATGATTTTTATTATTGATCATTCTGCATACTGTCCTTGGATGATAGAAGTTAGTTATGTTGCACCAGGACAGGATCAGGAAAAAAGAGTTGGGGCACTGGTTATTGTCCATGTTTAATAACATTTTCAGCTGAGAGCTGCATGTGTATCTCACATATTACGGTACTAGATGGGAACATGCAAGAGATGGAAGTGCAAAACTGAGGTCTCTACTTTCAGCTTATGTTAGTTCTACTAATGACATTTCTTTAAAAAATGAAAAACCTTGGTCAAATATTAAATTGCATGGGGTGGTAAGACAAGAGGTGTAAACAAGACAGTTAAATCAGGATATTTAATCATTCAGTGTTATTTGTCTGATTTGCCAGAGCAAAAACCAGACGAGTTGGAGAATATTGGTGGTTAATCCTCAACTTAATTGTTGATGCCAATTGCAGCTGTGTTCCAGATCCATTGTCACTACTGGAAACTCTTATGTAGCTTTTGATTCAGTAAATGGTTTAAGTTGTATTCTATCAGCAAAAATAATCAGAAGCAGTTTGCCTTCACCTGGCAAGGACAGCAGCACACTTTCTCAGGACTATGTCTACAGACGATTGATCTATGACTATATTTAGAACCCAGGGAACTTTCAGGTACTACCACCATGAATAAAGGACACAGTGTTTTTGGGACCACTTACTATGTGGTAACCCATAAGGCTTACAGCTCTAAAGGCAGTTCACAGCAAGAGAGCGCTCTGGAGCAGATCCAGACTGCAGTGCAAGCTGTCTTACCACTTTGGCCTCATGCCACAAGAAATGCAATGCTAATTTAAATGTCTATGGCAGATAGAAAAGGAGCCCTGGTGGTGCAGTAATTAAAGCACTTAGCTGCTAACTGAAAGGTTGGCAGTTCGAACCCACCAGGTGCTCTGCGGGGGAAAGATGTGGGAGTCTGCTTTCATAAAGATTACATCCTTGGAAACCCTATAAGGCAGTTCTACTCTGTCCTGCAGGGTCACTGAGTCAAAATCAACTCGACAGCAATGGGTATTCTTTCTTTTTTCTATGGTAGATCCCCTTGCCTTTGAGTAGATTCTAACTCACAGCAACCCTGTAGTACCGAGTAGAACTGCCCCATAGGGTTTCCAAGGACTGCCTGGTGGATTCGAACTGCTGACCTTTTGATTGGCAGCCAAACTGTTAACCACTACACCACCAGGTTCTCCATAGGGATGCCTTATAAAGCCTTGGAAAAATCAAAGAGTAGAATTGCAGTTGAGACCCTTAGCGTTTTTAGAGTACTGTCAACTATTCTCCATTTGATAGGCAGTTCCTACCTGGCTATTTTCCCTGGGTGGTATAAATAGTTTATATTCTTGAATGATAACTGGAAGTTTGACGGTTTAAGCCCTCCCAGAGGCACGTCGGAAAAAAGGCCTGCAAATCTACTTCTGAAAAACCTGCCATTGAAAACCCTATGGAGCACAGTTCTACTCTGACATGCATAGGGTGCCCATGAGTCAGAGTCAAGTCAATGGAACTGGTAGTCTAGTAGTACCTAAGTATTGGGCAGTGGTAAATACTGACCTCTTGATCACAAGACACCATGTGAGTATGAGACCTTAGCTGCCTCTATCAGAAAAGAGGTAATTGGAACCATAAATCAGCATTTCAAGAAACAAGGAAATGAAAAGACGACCCACAAAATATGGGAAATTTTTTGCAAATCATGTATCTGGTAAGGTACTTATATCCAGAATAAGGAACTCTCACAACCCAAGAATAAAGAGACAAACAATCCAACTAAAAAATATGCAAAGGACCTGAATACATGTTTCTCCGAAGTATGTATACATATAGCTAATAAGCACATGAGAAGATATTTGGCATCTTTTCATGCCAAGACATGTAAATAAAAACCACAATGAGATAACACTCCACACCCATTAAGATGACTAGAATCAAAAAGTCAGATAACATCAAGTGCTGACGAGGATGTGGAGAAATAGGAACGCTGATACACTGCTGGTAGAGATGTAAAATTGTGCAGCTGGAAATCAGTCTGGCAGCTCTCAAACGATTAAACACGGTGTTACCATATGGCCCAGCAATTCCACTCTAGTAGATATATACCCAAGAGAAATGAAAACATATGTCCACACAGAAATTTGTACGTGACAACTCATAGCAGAATTATGAACAATAGCCAAAAGGTAGAAACAACCCAATGTCTATCAAAGAATAATTGGATAAACAAAATGTCATATATCCATACAAATATTATTCAGCCATAAGGAGAAATGAATTTCTGATTTATGCTACAACATGTATGAACATTGAAAACATTATGCTAAGTGAAATAAGCTAGACACAAAGGGACCAATATTGTATGATTTCATTTCTATGAAATACTGAAATTAGGCAAAATGCATAGAGACAGATTAATGCTTACGAGGGGCTATTGATCTGGTTATCACTGCTGAGTGTTCAACTTGACAAAAGCAGAATAAGAACCTCCATAAGCATCATTCCCAAGTTGGCCCCTGATGTTGGCTATGGGGACAGATTGCGTACATTGGAGCCCTTTTATCATGGAAGTTACAGTTACTTACCAACATTGGAATAGATCCTTATTCTACATATGATTTTTCTTTCCTTGCTAGCCTTGCTTCTACTTTGTTATTGTTAGGTGCCATCTAGTCAGCTCCAGCTCATGGGAACACTATGTACAACAGAATGAAACACTGCCCAGTCCTACACTGCTCTCATGATCATTGTTATGCTTGAGTCCATTGTTGCAGCCACTGTGTCAATTCACCTCATTTTTGGTCTTCCTCTTTTTCACTGACCCTCGACTTTACCAAGCCTGGTGTCCTTCCCCAGTGACTGGTCCCTCCTGATAACATGTCCAAAGTATGTGAAATGAAGTCTCACCATCCTCATTTCTAAGGAGCATTCTGGCTGTACTTCTTCCAAGGCAGATATGTTCATTCTTTTGGCAGTCTGTGGTACACTCAACATTCTTTGCCAACACTGTAACAGAAAGCTGTCAATTCTTTTTTGGTCTTCCTTCATTGTCCAGCTTTCACATGCATATGAAGTGAATGAAAACACCATGGCTAGGGTCAGGCGCACCTTATTCCTTAAAGTGACATCTTTGCTTTATAACACTTTAAAGAGGTCCTTGCAGCAGATTTTCGCAACGCACGGTCGTTTGATTTTTGCTTCTAGTAGCACCACCATATGTGGACTCATAAATGCCTCATCTATACCACAGAATCACACATAACACCATCTATAACCAAGAAGATGGTCTTACAGAAAAGGCACTGGGGCTATGGGCTTATGCCATGAGTTTTACTATATGCCCCATCACCCAGAAGCAGGTGGCTTGATTGAAATGTGAAGTTACAGGACACCATCTGGGAGACAATACCCTGTGAGGTTGGGCACTCCTTCAGCATACAGTATGTGTCTTATACCAGCAACAAATGTATGGTGTCATTTCCCTTATAGACAGTATGCAATGGTCTAAAACCCAAAAGGTGGAAATGAGAATGCCTCCATATTATTACATATTACAATTACTATTACTGTTTTTTTGTTGTGAGACACGGTTGAGTTCATTCCAACTCATAGCAGCTGTAGGTGCAACAGAATAAAACACTGCTTGGTCCTGCACCCACCATCCTCACAATCATTTCTATATTTGAATCTATTGTTGTAGCCACTGTGTTGATTTATCTAGTTGAGGGAATTTTTTTTTCTTTTTTGCTGACCCCCTAATTTACTAAGCAAGATGTCCTTTTCCAGAGACTGGTCCCTCCTGATAACATGTGCAAAGATGTGAGACAAAATCTCACCATCCTCGCTTCAAATGAGAATTCTGGCTATACTTTCTCTAAGACATTACTATTTCCTACTGTCATGGATTGAATCCTACCCCTAAAATTGTGTATCACCCTGGCTATGCAATGATTCACAGTATTGTGTGCTGTCCAAGATTTTATGATCTGATGTGATTTTCCTATGCACTGTAAACCCTACCTCTATGATGTCAATGAGGTGGGATTATCGGCAGGTATGTTAATGAGACAGGACTCAATCTATAAGATTAGGTTTTGTATTAAGTCAATCTCTTTTGAGGTATAAAAGAGAAAAATGAACAGAGAGACAGGGGGACCTCATACCACCAAGAAAGTAGTGCCAGGAGCAGAATGTATCCTTGGGATGCAGGGTCCCTGTGCTGAGAAGCTCCTAGACCAGGGCAGAATTGATGACAAGGACCTTCCTCTAGAGCCAACAGAGAGAGAAAGCCTTCCCCTGTAACTGGCACCTTGAATTCAGACGTCTAGCCTCCTAGACTGTAAGAGAATAAATTTGCCTTTGTTAAGCCATCTACTTGTGGTGTTTCTGTTATAGCAGCACTAGGTAACTAAGCCACCTACCGAAGAGCCCACACCAGAGTGTGTCACCCCGTGAATGCCCAGACCATGGCATGGCTGCAGAGCTAGCCAGCCCCCCGTGGCCCACTGCCCAGCTGCCTACCAGGACGCTGGGCAGCAGCGCTGCTCCAGCTTGGTCTGCCGTGTCCCTCAGTGCCAGTGGATGGTGAGTGGCTGGGAGGTGCAGGGCCTGGGGTGGTGCCTGGGGTCCCGGTGGGGAAGGGGAAGCTCACTGAGGCTGCTCCTTCAGAAGGAATGGGCAAGCAGAGAGCCTGGGAGGGAATGAGGCAAACAGCCCTCCTGTGACCCAGCATCCCTATCCGGACCCTTCAAGTCTCCTCTTGCCCTGGTTCCGGCACTCTCTCTGTGCCGCTGAACCTTCCCTTTAGCACCAGGTGCATCCGGAGGGAGCCTGTGGTCAGCCCTTCAGTCCCTCCGCTAGCTTTCCCAAGATCTGCACGAAAATTCTTTAAGATAAAGTTGCCTCTAGGGTGCCCTCAAACCTATTCTGCAGAGATTTAATTTTCCACCATCCCTTATTTCTCAACATCTAAGAAATGTGTCTTCAGAAGGCAAGGCCAGTGTTTGGAAGACTCCTTCCAATATTTTGACTTGGTTCAGAAAGATCTGAAAGATGAGTGGGAATAAACTAGGCAAAGACGGGAGGAGAGTGTGCCCTGGGTAGAGGGAATAGCACGTGTAAAGGCCCTGTGCATGGCAGGGAAAATGGGAAACAGGATATCAGATAGAGTCTCTGGAGCCAAGGGTATAAGGCAAGGATGTCGTGCCACATGAGGCTGGAGAAAGAGATAGGGGCTAGATTATTGCAGAATCTCTGAGAGTCGACACACTTTTGTTGTTTGAAGCTGCACTCAGCTTTTAATACTTTCCTTAAATTAGTGTGGTCAGAGCCCTGCCGTCAAGTCCATTTTGAAAAGCTCATTCAGCTGTATTTTGATTTTGAAACAAAAGCCCCTTGATTTGGGGGAACTGAAAGAACAAAGCTTCAAGGCCAGGAGCTTTCACAGCCATGAGAGGTTTCCAGTTAGTCCAAGCTTGGTGAAGGAGAAAAACCCTTGGCTGATTTAGGATGCTTTGTAATGATATAAAATGTCTTCCCTATTTAGCAATGTTGGGTAAAACTAGAAGAAGACAGGGCAAAAAGAATAGTGATGGTTTGGGGAAAGGGGAAAACCAAGAGAAAAAAGAACTCCAGATACTGTCTTAGAATTTTCACTGTTTTTTTGTCCTTAATACCACGTAAAGGGCTCTTTGCTTCTGATCAAGGATGAATGTCTTATTGCCGATAAAGACTGCTGTTAATTCTTTACTTAAGTTGAGATATACTTCATATAACATAAAATTCAATATTTTGGAGTGTCCAATTCTGTTGCTTTTACTCTATTCACTGTGTTGTGCAACCATCACCACCATCTGATTTCAGAACATTCTGGAAGAGAGGAAAAAAAAACAAAACTAATACCAGTCAGTCCACTATTAATTCTTTATGGTAGTATTTTTTTTTGCTTGATTGACACTGAGATATGAAAATTAAGCTAATTTTAAAGAAGGCAAGTAGAATAAATAGGAGTCCTATTAACTTTTGAATTACATGTACTGTTGCACCAATTTTCATTCCTCTTAAAGAAATATCTGTGTAATCCAGGTTTTCAAGTTCATCCCATTATCACTGCTTAAGCAGAATGGCAGATAGGGATCAATATTTTGTGCTTATTTGACGATGTTGGTCAGAGAAAATTGTAGGCAGAAATATCATTGGATAAAAAGAAAGACAACAGCAGCAGAGCACACGTTTTCTTGTTTTGTTAGGAATGCCTCTTTTCCTCCCTTCTTCTTCCTCTTCTGGTGGAGAATTATGGTTACACTTCCTTTTAAGAAACTCCATTTGCTGGAGGCAGGGCCAAGATGGCTGACTAGGTAGAAGCTACCACAGATCCCTTTTGCAAAGAAGACTCTGAAAAACAAGTGAATCGATCACATACATGACAATCTATGAACCTGGTCATCAAACACGGAACTAAGGAGTTGACCTGAGTGACAAGGGAGAGAAAAGCCGCACGGTGAAGCAGCGACTGCTTCTGGAACTGGCGTCCTCCGCCACAGCCCTTGAGCCCTTGCACTTCCCTGGTGCCAGAGTGGTTGGGCTGATCACAGCTTACTGAGATGGGGCAAACACAGGACGTAGCCCTAACCTCTAACCCCTAACCCCCTGGAGTAACCTCGGCAGAGACTCAGCCAGTGCAAGCAGGCTGCACACTGACGCGGCTGACAGGAGAACGAGAACCCACGGGGAAGCAGAGACTGTTTTCGGAGCCTGGAGCCAGTGTCCCAGTCAGAAAACATTGGCCCTGGCCTTTGGTCTAAGCACAGAGGAGCAGATCACAGCTTCCTGAGATGGCAAAAGCACGGGAAAAAGCCCTAACCCCTTGGAGAAACCTCAGTGGGAAACCCAGCCAGCGCATGCAGACGCAGCTAACAGAAGTAGGAGAAATCACGGGGAAGGAGCAACTGGCTTTGGTGCCTGGAGTGCAGCTTCCCAGCCAGAAAACCTTGGCAATGGGCTTTGGACTAGGAGCGAAGGAGCTGATCACAGCTTCCTGAGACAGCGCAAGCACAGGATGCAGGCCTGACCCTCGGGGGCAATCTCAACCCAGCCAGCACACACAGGCTACACGCCTTTCTGGAATCTCAGATAAAAGTCTTCACCAAACAAGATAAGTAACTTTGTCTATATCGTGCTACTCTTTCCTATCTATCTGATCCCTCCCCTCCCTGCCCCAGATGGCTTCATTAACATTGGAATTTCCTGGGCCAGGGAGTGAAGTGCTCTGCGGGTTTTTTTTTTCCTAACCCATTCTCCTGGCCTGAGAGAAGCAGCAATTAACAATCTGGGAGAGAAAAATCCTTCACTGACTTTCCTTAACTGGAATCATACAGAACCAGCTCCAGCCAAGCAAAAGAGATCCACAGACTCTGGCTTTCATCCGTACAGGGAACCAGGTGGCTATTATAATGCAAAGGCAATTCTAATAGAGATCTGACTGTAATAGTTTTAGCAAAGCAGTGGAAAGACAAGTTTTGGAGGTCTGATACCTCTCTACCTATTAAACAGAGCCCTCGCTGATCCACAGCAGGGAACTGAGGGCTAAAGCTCCACCCACACCACCTAACCACCTGCTAAAGGGGTCTGAGGATAGTGACGCCTACCACTCTTTAGAGGTACAAGCATTGGGTGCCTAAGGTACAGCAGCAGAGCGCACCCACCAAAGTGCTCTAGGAATAGAGAAACTCCTACCTCACTGGCACATGGGGGAAGGCTGTCAGCATCCTGCCCTCCTCGGAGTGTGACCCCATGCTGCAACTAGAATCTGGTGCATACAACCACTACTCCTCTAAGTAAAGAGGTGACAGCCTACACCACACACTAGGTGACCCACAATCAGCACACCTAAGCTGATTCTGTTCAAGAATAGTGAATGGACTCATAGGCTCATATATTTGGTAACAGCTCAAACCAGCTGGTAATAGGACATAACTGATTCAAAGGCTACAGTAATCAAGATAGCACAATCTAGTAGCCCATCTGGGTATATTGAAACAAACCAAAACAAGAAGATAAACCTCAGTGAGCAAATATAAAATAAATCATTACAATATATTATAGATGGCTCGAAGACAGCAGTCGATATCAAATCACATAAAGAAGCAGACCATGGTTGCTTCTACAAATCCCCAAATTAAAGAATCAAAATCTTTACCAAATGAAGATACATTCCTGGAATTGCCAGGTGTAGAATATAAAAAACCAATACACAGAACGCTTCAAGACCTCAGAGATGATCTCAGAAATGAAATAAGGAAATCTGCAGAAAAAGCCAAGGAACACACTGATAAAGCGGTTGAAGAAATCGAAAAGATTATTCAAGAACATAGTGAAAAAATTAATGAGCTGCAAGAATCCATAGAGAGACAGCATTCAGAAATCCAAAGGATTAATAATAAAATTACAGAATTAGACAACTCCACAGGAATTCAGAGGAGCAGAATTGAGGAACTGGAATGCAGAGTGGGGGAGTTAGAGGATAAGGCAATTGACACCAATATAGTTGAAGAAAAATCAGATAAAAGAATTAAAAAAAAGGAAGAAACCCTAAAAATCATGTGGGACTCTTATCAAGAAGAATAACTTGCATGTGTTTGGAGTTCCAGAACAGGGAGGGAAAACAGAAAATACAGAGAGAATAGTTGAAGATCTGTTGGCAGAAAACTACCCTGGCATTGTGAAAGATGAAAGGATATCTATACAAGATGCTCATCGAACACCATACAAGATAGATCCCAAAAGAAAATCACCAAAGCATATTATCATCAAACTGGCCAAAACCAAAGATAAAGAGAAAATCTGAAAAGCAGCCAGGGATAAACGAAAAGTCACCTACAAAGAGAATCAATAAGAATAAGTTCTGACTACTCGGCAGAAACTATACAGTCAAGAAGGCAATGGGATGACATATATAGAGCACTGAAGGAGAAAAACTGCCAGCCAAGGATCATATATCCAGCAAAACTCTCTCTCAAATATGAAGGTGAAATTAAGACATTTACAGATAAACGCAAGCTTAGATAATTTGCAAAAACCAAACAAAAGCTACAAGAATTACTAAAGGAAATTCTTTGGTCAGAAAATCAATAATATCAGATACAAATACAAAACAAGGTCACGGAACAAAACATCCTGATATAAACTCAAATAGGGAAATCACACACAAAAATATGATTTATTTAAAAAAGAAAAAATGCTCAAAACAGGGAATAGTTGAAGTCATTATGTAAAAGATCACAATAATCAAAAAAGAGGGACTAAATACAGGAGGCATAGATCTTCCATATGGAGAGGAAAACATGGAGATACAAAAAAAAAGGACGATACAAATTAGGCTTTTACTTAGAAAAATAGGAGTAAATATTAAGGTAACAACAAAGAGGTCTAACAAGTCCGTACTTCAAAATGAAAACCAAGATAAACATAACGACTCAGCAAAAATAAATTCAACTACTATGAAAATGAGGAGCACACAATTTACATAGAAAAACTTCTCAGCACAAAAAAAGTAAGTGGAAAAATGACATTGTCAACAACACACAGAAAAAGACATCAAAATGGCAGCACTAAATTCATACTTATCTATTATTACGCTAAATGTAAATGGGCTAAATGCACCAATAGAGAGTTGCAGACTGGATAAAAAAACACGATCTTTCTATATGCTGCCTATAAGAGACACACCTTAGACTTAGAGACACACACTAAAACTCAAAGGATGGAAAAAATACATCATGCAAACAACAATCAAAAAACAGCAGGAGTGGCAATATTAATTTCTGACAAAATAGACTCTGAAGTTAAATCCACCACAAAGGATAAAGAAGGACACTACATAATGATTAAAGGGACAATTGACCAGGAAGATATAACCATATTAAATATTTATGCACCCAATGACAGGGTTGTACAATACATAAAACAAACTTTAACAGAATTGAAGTGAGATAGACGCCTCCACAATTATAGTAGGAGACTTCAACACACCACTTTCGGTGAAGGATAAGACTTCCAGTAAGATGCTCAATAGAGACACGGAAGATCTAATTGCTACAATCAACCAACTTGACCTCATAGACTTATACAGAACACTCCACCCAACTGCTGCAAAGTATACTTTTTTTCTAGTGCACATGGAACATTCTCTAAAATAGATCACATATTAGGTCATAAAACAATCCTTTGCAGAATCCAAAACGTTGAAATATTACAAAGCATCTTCTTAGACCATAAGGCCATAAAAGTAGAAATCAATAACAGAAAAATCAGGGAAAAGAAATCTAATACTTGGAAACTGAACAATACCCTGCTCAAAAAAGACTGGGTTATAGAAGACATTAAGGAGGGAATAAAGAAATTCATAGAGTGCAACGAGACTGAAACACTTCCTATCAAACCTCTGGGACACAGCGAAAGCAGTGCTCAGAGGTCAATTTATATTGATAAATGCGCACATACATAAAGAAGAAAGAGCCAAAATCAGAGAACTGTCCCTACAACTTGAACAAATAGAAAGCGAGCAACAAAAGAATCCATCAGGCACCAGAAGAAAACAAATAATAAAAATTACAGCAGAATTAAATGAATTAGAGGACAGAAAAACAACTGAAGGAATTAACAAAGCCAAAAGAGGGTTCTTTGAAAAAATATAAAAAATTGATAAACCATTGGCCAGACTGACTAAAGAAATACAGGAAAGGAAACAAATAACCCAGATGAGAAATGAGATGGGCCATATCACAACAGACCCAACAGAAATTAAAAGAATCATATCAGATTACTATAAAAATTGTACTCTAACAAATTGAAAACTTAGAAGAAACGGATGAATTCCTAGAAACATACTACCTACCTAAACTAACACGATCAGAAGTAGAACAACTAAATAGACCCATAACAAAAGGGATTGAAAAGTTAATCAAAAACTCCCAACAAGGGCTTCCAGCCAAGATGGCTGACTAGGTAGACGCTACCTCGGATCCCTCTTGCAACAAAGACTCAGAAAAACAAGTGAATCGATCACATACATGACAATCTACGAACCCTGAGCAACAAACACAGATTTAAAGAGTTGACCTGAGTGACAGAGACGGAGAATGAACAACTACGGGGAAGTAGAGACTGTTTTCGGAGCCTGGAGCCAGCGTCTCAGTCAGGTAACCTTGGCGCCGGGCTTAGGAATGGATGCAGGGGAGCTGAACACAACATCCTGTGATGGTGCAAACACGGGGCGCAGCCCTACCCCCCTGAACTGACACCGGGAGGGGGCCCAGCTGGTCTGCGCGGGCGGCGCGGGGATGCGGCTGGCGGGAGAAGTCCCCGGGAGGCAGCGACTGGTATTGGAGCTGGGAGTGCAGCGTCCCAGCCGAGGAACCTTGACTCAGGACTTTGGACTGGGTGCAGGGGAGCTGAGCAGGACATCCTGTGAAGGTGCAAACACGGAGCGCAGCCCTACCCCCCTGAACTGACCTCAGGAGGGGGGCCAGCCAGTCAGCGCGGGCGGCGCAGTGATGCGGCTGGTGGGAGGAGAAGTCCCCGGGAGGCAGCGTCTGGTTTTGGAGCTGGGAGTGCAGCGTCCCAGCCAGGGAACCTTGATGCTGGGCTTTGGAGTGGCAGTGGAGGAACTCACTGCGGCGTCTGTGGGCCAGACCCTTGGGGGCAATCTCTACCCAGCCAGCGCACATAGGCAACACACCCCTCGGGAATCTCAGATAAAAGTCATCCCAAGCAAGATAAGTAACTTTGTCTATATTCCGAGGTGCTACTCTCTCCTGTTTTTATGAACCCTCTCCTCCCCTTCCCAGGCGGCTTCATTAACATTGGAATTTCCTGAGCCAGAGGGAGAACTGCTCCGCGGTTTTTCTTCCCTCCCCCCTTTTTTTTTTTTGGTCTTTTTCTAACCCATTCTTCCGGCCTGAGAAAAGCAACCACAAAAAACCCAGGAACCAAAAATCCTTCCCTAATTGGACTAAAAACACAGAACCAGCTCCAGCCAAGCATATGTGATCCAGTCTCCAGCTTTCATCCCTACAGGGAACAAGGTGGCTATTATAATGCAAAGGCATTTCTGATAGGGATCTGACTGCATTTTTTTTAGCGGATTTACTGGAAAGACAAGTTTCCCAGGTCTGATATCTCTGCGTACTGAACAGAGCCCTCACTGACCCACAACACGGAACTGAGGGCTGAAGCTCCCCCCACACCACCTAGCCTCCTGCTTTAGGGGTCTAAGGAGGGTGACACCTACCAATCTGTAGAGGTACTTGCATTGGGGGCCTAAGGTACAGCTGCAGAGCCCACCCACCAAAGTGCTTTAGGAATAGAGACACACCTACCTCACTGACATATGGGGGAAGACTGTCAGCATCCTGCCCCCCCCAGAGTGTGAACCCCAGCTGCTACTAGAATCTGGGGCACACAACTATCCCCACTACTTCTCAAGGTGGATAGGTGATAGGCAGCATCACACACTTGACCCAAAATCAGACTCTACTCAAGAATAGTGAATGGACTCAGGCATATATATCTGGTAAAAACCCAAACCAGCTGGTAATAGGTCATAAGTAAGTCAAGGGCTACAACAATCAAGACAGCACAATCTAGTAGCCCATCCATGTATATTGAAAGAAAACAAAACAAGATAAGACTCAGTGAGCAAATATAGAATAAATCACTACAATATCTTAGTCATGGCTCGGAGACCGCAGTCGATATCAAAGCACATAAAGAAGCAGACCATGACTGCTTCTACAACCCCCCAAATGAATCAAAATCTTTCCCAAATGAAGATACAATCTTGGAATTATCAGATACAGAATATAAAAAACTAATTTACAGAATGCTTCAAGACATCAGGGATGACCTCAGAAATGAAATAAGGCAATCTGCAGAAAAAGCCAAGGAACACACTGATAAAACAGTTGAAGAACTCAAAAAGATTATTCAAGAACATAGTGGAAAAATTAATAAGTTGCACAAATCCATAGAGAGACAGCATTCAGAAATCCAAAAGATTAACAATAAAATTACAGAATTAGACAATGCAATATGAAGTCAGAGGAGCAGACTCGAGCAATTAGAATGCAGAGTGGGAGATCTGGAGGACCAGGGAATTAACACCAACACAGCTGAAAAAACAATCAGATAAAAGAATTTTAAAAAATGAAGAAACCCTAAGACTCATGTGGGACTCTATCAAGAAGGATAACTTGCGTGTGATTGGAGTCCCAGAACAGGGAGGGAGGACAGAAAACACAGAGAGAATAATTGAAGATCTGCTGACAGAAAACTTCCCTGACATCATGAAAGACAAAAGGATATCTATCCAAGATGCTCATCGAAACGCATATAAGATTGATCCAAAAAGAAAACAACCAGGACATATTATCATCAAACTTGCCAAAACCAAAGGTAAAATTTTAAAAGCAGACAGGGATAAATGAAAGGTCTCCTACGAGGGAGAATCAATAAGAATAAGTTCAGACTTTTACTCAGCAGAAACCATGCAGGCAAGAAGGCAGTGGGATGACACATACAGAGCACTGAAGGAGAAAAACTGCCAGCCAAGGATCATATACCCAGCAAAACTCTCTCTGAAATATGAAGGTGAAATTAAGATATTTACAGATAAACACAAGCTTAGAGAATTTGCAAAAACCAAACCAAAGCTACAAGAAATACTAAAGGAAATCGTTTGGTCAGAAAACCAATAATATCAGATACCAAAACAACACAAGGTCACAAAACATCCTGATATCAACTCAAATAGGGAAATCACAAAAAGAAATTAAGATTAATTTAAAAAAAATGCTCAAAACAGGGAATCGTTGAAGTCAATATGTAAAAGATCACAATAATCAAAAAGAGGGACTAAATACAGGTGGCATAGAACTGCCATATGGAGAGAGATACAAGGCGATATAGGATAATACAAGTTAGGTTTTTACTTAGAAAAATAGGGGTAAATATTAAGGTAACCACAAAGAGGCATAACAAGTCCATAACTCAAAATAAAAACCAAGAAAAACATAACGACTCAGCAAACACAAAGTCAAATACTATGAAAATGAGAAACACACAATCTACAAAGAAAACCGTCTCAGCACAAAAAAGTAAGTGGAAAAATGAAATTGTCAACAGCACACATAAAACAGCATCAAAATGACAGCGCTCAACACATACTTATCTATAATTACGCTGAATGTAAATGGACTAAATGCACCAATAAAGAGACAGGGAGTCTCAGACTGGATAAAGAAACATGATCTGTCTATATGCTGCCTACAAGAGACACACCTTAGACTTAGAGACACAAACGAACTAAAACTCAAAGGATGGAAAAATATATGAAGCAAACAATAAGCAAAAAAGAGCAGGAGTAGCAATATTAATTTCTGACAAAATAGACTTTAAAGTTAAATCCACCACAAAGGATAAAGAAGGACACTACATAATGATTAAAGGGACAATTGACCAGGAAGATATAACCATACTAAATATTTATGCACCCAATGACAGGGCTGTACAATACATAAAACAAACTTTAACAGAACTGAAAAATGAGATAGACATCTCCACAATTATAGTAGGAGACTTCAACACACCACTTTCGGAGAAGGACAGGACATCCAGTAAGAAGCTCAATAGAGACACGGAAGACCTAATTGCTACAATCAACCAACTTGACCTCATTAACTTATACAGAACACTCCACCCAACTGCTGCAAAGTATACTTTTTTTCTAGTGCACATGGAACATTCTCCAGAATAGACTACATATTAGGTCATAACAAAAACCTTTGCAGAATCCAAAATATCGAAATATTACAAAGCATCTTCTCAGACCATAAGGCCATAAAAGTGGAAATCAATAACAGAAAAATTAGGGAAAAGAAATCAAATACTTGGAAACTGAACAATACCCTCCTGAAAAAACACTGGGTTATAGAAGACATTAAGGAGGGAATAAAGAAATTCATAGAATGCAACGAGAATGAAAACACTTCCTATCAAAACCTCTGGGACACAGCGAAAGCAGTGCTCAGAGGTCAACTTATATCGATAAATGCACAAATACAAAAAGAAGAAAGAGCCAAAATCAGAGAACTGTCCCTACAACTTGAACAAATAGAAAGCGAGCAACAAAAGAATCCATCAGGCACCAGAAGAAAACAAATAATGAAAATTAAAGCTGAACTAAATGAATTACAGAACAGGAAAACAATTGAAAGAATTCACAAAGCCAAAAGCTGGTTCTTTGAAAAAATTAAAGAAATTGATAAACCATTGGCCAGACTGAGTAAAGAAATACAGGAAAGGAAACAAATAACCTGAATAAGAAACGAGATGGGCCACATCACAACAGACCCAACCGAAATTAAAAGAATCATATCAGATTATTACGAAAAATTGTACTCTAACAAATTTGCAAACCTAGAAGAAATGGATGAATTCCTGGAAAAACACTACCTATCTAACACAATCAGAAGTAGAACAACTAAATAGACCCATAACAGAAAAAGAGATTGAAACGGTAATCAAAAAACTCCCAACAAAAAAAAAGCCCTGGCCCGGATGGCTTTACTGCAGAGTTCCACCAAACTTTCAGAGAAGAGTTAACACCACTACTATTAAAGGTATTTCAAAGCATAGAAAATGACGGAATATTACCTAACTCATTCCATGAAGCCACCGTATCCCTGATACCAAAACCAGGTAAAGACATCACAAAAACATAGATGCAAAAACCTCAACAAAATTCTAGCCAATAGAATTCAACAACATATCAAAAAATTAATCCATCGTGACCAAGTGGGATTTATACCAGGTATGCAAGGCTGGTTTAATATTAGAAAAACCATTAATGTAACCCACCATATAAATAAAACAAAAGACAAAAACCACATGATCTTATCAATTGATGCAGAAAAGGCATTTGACAAAGTCCAAAAACCATTTATGATAAAAACTCTGAGCAAAATAGGAATTGAAGGAAAATTCCTCGACATAATGAAGGGCATCTATACAAAGCCAACAGCCAACATCACTCTAAATGGAGAGAGCCTGAAAGCATTTCCCTTGAGAACGGGAACCAGACAGGGATGCCCTTTATCACCGCTCTTATTCAACATTGTGCTAGAGGTCCTAGCCAGAGCAATTTGGCTAGACAAAGAAATAAAGGGCATCGGCATTGGCAAGGAGGAAGTAAAATTATCTCTATTTGCAGATGACATGATCTTATACACAGAAAACCCTAAGGAATCCTCCAGAAAACTACTGAAACTAATAGAAGAGTTTGGCAGAGTCTCAGGTTATAAGATAAACATACAAAAATCACTTGGATTCCTCTACATTAACAAAAACAACATCGAAGAGGAAATACCGAATCAATACCATTCACAGTAGCCACCAAGAAGATAAAATATTTAGCAATAAATCTTACCAAAGATGTAAAAGACCTATACAAAGAAAACTACAAAGTACTACTACAAGAAACTAAAAAGGACCTACTTAAGTGGAAAAACATACCTTGCTCATGGATAGGGAGAATTAACATAGTAAAAATGTCTATTCTACCAAAAGCCATCTATACATACAATGCACTTCCGATCCAAATTCCAATGTCATTTTTTAATGTGATAGAGAAACAAATCACCAACTTCATATGGAAGGGAAAGAAGCCTCGGATAAGCAAAGCATTACTGAAAAAGAAGAAAATGGGAGGCCTCACTCTACCTGATTTCAGAACCTATTATACAGCCACAGTAGTCAAAACAGCCTGGTACTGGTACAACAACAGACACATAGACCAATGGAACAGAATTGAGAACCCAGATATAAATCCATCCACATATGAGCAGCTGATATTTGACAAAGGCCCAGTGTCAGTTAAGTGGGGAAAAGATAGTCTTTTTAACAAATGGTGCTGCATAACTGGATATCCATTTGCAAAAAAATGAAACAGGACCCATACCTCACACCATGCACAAAAACTAACTCCAAGTGGATCAAAGACCTAAACATAAAGACTAAAATGATAAAGATCATGGAGGAAAAAATAGGGACAACCTTAGGAGCCGTAATACAAGGCATAAACAGAATACAAAACATTACCAAAAATGAGGAAGAGAAACCAGATAACTGGGAGCTCCTAAAAATCAAACACCTATGCTCATCTAAAGACTTCACCAAAAGAGTAAAAAGACCACCTATAGATTGGGAAAGAATTTTCAGCTATGACATCTCCGACCAGCGCCTGATCTCTAAAATCTATATGATTCTGTCAAAACTCAACCACAAAAAGACAAACAACCCAATCAAGAAGTGGGCAAAGGATATGAACACGCACTTCACCAAAGAAGATATTCAGGCAGCTAACAGATACATGAGAAAATGCTCTTGATCATTAGCCATTAGAGAAATGCAAATTAAAACTACGATGAGATTCCATCTCACTCCAACAAGGCTGGCATTAATCCAAAAAACACAAAATAATAAATCTTGGAGAGGCTGCAGAGAGATTGGAACTCTTATACACTGCTGGTGGGAATGTAAAATGGTACAACCGCTTTGGAAATCTATCTGGCGTTATCTTAAACAGTTAGAAATAGAACTACCATACAACCCAGAAATCCCACTCCTCGGAATATACCCTAGAGAAATAAGAGCCTTCACAGAAACAGATACATGCACACCCATGTTTATTGCAGCTCTGTTTACAATAGCAAAAAGTTGGAAGCAACCAAGGTGTCCATCAACGGATGAATGGGTAAATAAATTGTGGTGTATTCACACAATGAATACTACGCATCGATAAAGAACAGTGACGAATCTGGGAAATATTTCATAACATGGAGGAACCTGGAAGGCATTATGCTGAGTGAAATTAGAGGCAAAAGGACAAATATTGTATAAGATCACTATTATAAGATCTTGAGAAATAGTATAAACTGAGAAGAACACATACTTTTGTGGTTACGAGGGGGGGAGGGAGGGTGGAAGAGGGTTGTTTACTGATTAGTTAGTAGATAAGAACTACTTTAGGTGAAGAGAAGGACAACACTCAATACACGGAAGGTCAGCTCAACTGGACTGGACCAAAAGCAAAGAAGTTTCCGGGATAAAATGAATGCTTCTAAGGTCAGCGGAGCAGGGGCGGGGGTCTGGGGAACATGGTTTGAGGGGACTTCTAAGTCAATTGGCAAAATAATACTATTATGAAGACATTCTGCATCCCACTTTGAAATGTAGCGTCTGGGTCTTAAATGCTAACAAGCGGCCATCTAAGATGCATCAATTGGTCTCAACCCACCTGGAGCAAAGGAGAATGAAGAACACCAAGGTCACACGATAACTATGAGCTCAAGAGATATAAAGGGCCACATGAACCAGAGACTTACATCATCCTGAGACCAGAAGAACTAGTTGGTACCCGGTCACAACCGATGGCTGCCCTGACAGGGAGCACAAGAGAGAACCCCTGAGGGAGCTGGAGATCAGTGGGATGCAGACCCCAAATTGTCATAAAAAAAGACCAGACTTAATGATCTGACTGAGACTAGAGGAATCCTGGCGGTCATGGTCCCCAAACTTTCTGTTGGCCCAGGACAGGAACCATTCCCGAAGACAACTCATCAGACATGGAAGGGACTGGACAATGGGTAGGAGAGAGATGGTGATGAAGAGTGAGCTACTTGTATCAGGTGGACACTTGAGACTGTGTTGGCATCTCCTGTCTGGAGGGGAGATGGGAGGGTAGAGAGGGTTAGAAACTGGCAAAATTGCCACGAAAGGAGAAACTGGAAGGGCTGACTCATTAGGGGGAGAGTAAGTGGGAGTATGGAGTAAGGTGTATATAGGCTTATATGTGACGGACTGACTTGGTTTGTAAATGTTCACTTAAAGCTCAATAAAAATTATTTAAAAAAATTTTTTAATTCATATGGGTGAAAATGTACGTTAAACTCTCTATTACATGTCATGATCAAGTTTTTAGTAGTGTGTAATACTTTAGTTTAAAGTCAGATTTATTTATTTTTAATGTTAAAGAACATCATACAATTTTCCGACATTAATTCATTGGAATTTTCATCCTATTTTGCTCTTTTATCTTTGTGTGCGATTAGGACTTCTCATAGGTGTTGGGAAGAACAAGGTGGGTGAAAACTTTACAGTAAGATATTTCATTCTTTTTGAAAATACGATGATTTTCTTCATCAAAGGTTTATAGACAGTTTTGGTCTTTTTGCATCACATGGTGTAATTACGAAGGCTTAGATGATATCTGTGTTAAAAGAGCATTAAAAATAATTTTTTTTCTGTATATTAATTTTCCCACCCTTGAAAATACTGAAGTTCATTTTGTATGTACTGGGGTGGTGATGGTAATATTTAATAATTGTAACAATACCTCTCATAGAGCCCTCCCTCTGTGCCCGTTTCTGTAGTTACCACTTCACACTTATTTAATCCTTCCAAAATCTGTATGTGATTGATATTATTATATCCTTTTAACTGACCCAGTTTAATGACACAAATTTTCCAAGATACCGTAGTTGGTAAGTGACAGAGTCAGGATCTGAGCCCAAACAATCTGTTTTCACAGTTAGATCTTTTATACCATGGCTTCTTTGTGAACTAAAGATTGTGCCCAGTGCCTGGATGACTGGACAACTCCAAGATGAAGAGTCTCAATGTCTTATCAGCTGAGTCAGTGAACTCTTCCTTATTTTACGACAAATTCTCTATTATGTTGTCTAGTGGCATCCTACAGGATTTACGTGGATCTTTTTCAGCACAGCCAACCAAAGCTAAGGTATGGATATGGATAAGCTATCGCAGCTGCCTTCCCTGTCCTTGCACCATCACTTTGTGTCCTACCTGTGCCCGGTGGACCGTCTGCTTCAGGCACTGCCGCTTCCAGCATTGGGTGGAAAGCTGGAAAGGCTATGAAAGAGATGGGGCTGGAGCAAGGAGGTCTAGGGAAGCAGAAAGGGGAAGTCATTGGGAAACTTTTTATGGAGTCAGAATCAAGGCTCTAAAGCAGGTTTTCTAGTTCTCAGTGCTGCCCAATAATTGCATCTTTCCATTGATTAGTCTATTCTTTAGTATTCTATCCAACAAATGTTTATTGAGTGCTGCTATGTACTGGGCACTGTTCTAGGCAGTGGGTATCCAGCAGTGAATGAAAAACGGCAAGACTCTGCCCTCATGGAACATACATCCTATAGTCTGGAAGATAGATAATAAATAAACAGACAAATAAGATGGTGAAATGTGCTTTGGAGAAAAGCATGAAGCTGCATAAGAGGAAAGGGAATTCTAGGAGAGGGTGAGAAGGTAGATGGGGGAAGGAGGATTGCTTTTAATGTAGGGTAGAAAGGAAGGTGTCTATGATAAGGTGACATTTGAGTCGAGCACAAGCCGTGGGAATGGCTGAAGAAAGACCATTTCAGGAGAGGATACAAGTACAAAGGTCCTGAGGCAAGAGCATGCCTGATGTGTTAGAGAAACAGTAAGGAAACCAGAAAGGCTGTAATGGAGCAAGGGGGGAATGCAGTAGGAGGTGAGACCAAAGTAGTAATGGAAGCCAGATCATGTAGGACTTGTTAGCCACTTAGAGGACTTTGACTTTTCCTTTGAGAGAAAAGGCAAAGTTTAAGTAGAAGAGTGACATAATATGACTTATGTTCCATACAAGCATTCCCTTCCCCCACACTTTACCTCTGCATGAACATTACAAAACTTTACACCCAAAAGAATAAGTTCCTTTTACCTATACATCATGTTGGCTTTCAACAGAAAATTACAAGGCATACTATAAAGCAAAAAACAATCTGAAGAGAAAGGGCAGGTATCACAAGCAGACTCAGATAATGCCAGAGGTGTTAGAATTATCAGACTGGGGATTTCAAATGACTATGATTAATATGTTAAGGGCTCTGATGGAAAAAGTGGACAACAGGCAAGAATAGATGAGTAGTCTAACCAAAAAAATTGTGAACAATAAGGAAATGTGAGAAATCAAAATTTGCAGCAGAAATGAATAAGGCATTTGATGCACCTACTGGAAATAGCTGAGGGAAGAATCAGTGAGCTTGAAGATATTTCAGTAGCAACTTCTCAAACTGAAAGTCAAAGAGAAAAAAGATTGGAGGGAAAAAAGGACTATCCAAGAACTGTGGGGCAATCACAAAACATGTAACATATGCATAATGGGAATACTAAGAGGAGAAGAGAGAAAGGAACAGAAGAAAGACTTGAAGCAGTAAGGACTGAGAATTTTCCAAAATTGTTGACAGACACCAAACTACAAATCCAGTAGCCCCAGAAAACACTGAAATAAAAAAAAAATTTTTTTTTTTTCACCAAGCAAGATAAATTCAAAACCAAAACCTGTTGCTGTCGGGCCGATTCCGACTCATAGTGACAAAGCAAGGTATATACGAAAAAATCTGCACCCAGGCATATCATATTCAAATTGCAGAAAGTCAAACAAAAAGAGATAGTAACACCTCTTCCTTTTTAATTGTTAGAACACATAGAGAAATCAGTAAGGATATAAAAGATTTGAATAGCATTATCAACCAAATTAACCTAATTGCCATTTACAGAAATAATACACTTAACCATTGCAGAGTCTAATTCTTTGCAAGTATACATGCAGCATTCATAAACTAGACCGTATAACCCAAATTCTAACTCATGGTGACCCCATGTGTTATAGTAGAACTGTTCCATAGGGTTTTCTTGGCTCTAATCTTTATGGAAGCAGATTGCCAGGCCCTTATTCTGTGGTGCCACTGGGTAGGTTTGAACCACCAACCTTCAGGTTAGTAGACAAAAGCAAACCACTTGTGCCACCTAAGGACTTTAGATACTCATTGATATTGAGTCAGTTTTGACTCATAGCGACCCTAGTACTGGGTATAAGTGCCTCATAGGGTTTCCAAGGCTGTAATCTTATGGAAGAAGACTGCCACATCTTTCTCCTACAAAGCAGCTGGTGCATTCGGACCTCTAAGCCTTCGGTTAGCATCTGAGTGCTTAACCATTGTACCACCAGGGGACCTTAAGTACCTCATACTGTTGAGTCGATTCTGATTCATAGTGACTCCATCGGACAGAGTAGAACTGCCCCATGAAGTTTCCATGGAGCCACTGGTGAATTCAAACTGCTGACCTTTTGGTTAGTAGCCACATCCCTTAACCACTATGCCACTGCCCTAAAACAGCTTTCAATACATTCAGGAGGATCGGCATCATAGAGGATGTTATCTGACCACAATGCTATGAAATTAGAAACCAATAACAATAAAATATCTATAAATTTTCCAAATAGTAGAAAATTAAGCAGTGTACTTCTAAATAATTCTTGGTTCAAAGAAGAAATCACAAAGGAAATTAGAAAATACTCTTTCTGGTATAATAATATGTTTCTAGTGAAGGCTTACATAGCAGTTTAGGTTCTCATTCAACAATTTCTGCACAGATTGTTCAGTGACATTGGGTACATTCTTCATGATTCGTGAACTTTCTCAATATTTCTGTTGTGGTTGTTCCACTTTCACTAATCTAGTTGCCCTGCCTCCTTGCATTCTTACCTTGGTTTTAAAGTAATTGTTGACTATTTGGTCTCATAAAGATGATTTTTTATAGGATCACAGTAGTCATGGGTGGTATTCTTTAAAAAATTTTCTTTTTTTTAATCTATTATTTAGCTAAAACATAACCTCAGGGTCTAGTTTCAGTTCAAGGTTTAAAGAGTATCTCAGGACAGTAGTCCTGCAGTCTCAACCAGTCGAGTAAGTCTGGTTTTTGTTTAGTTTTTTATGAATTTGAGGTTCTGTTCCACATTTTTGTCCCATACTATCAGGGTCCATCTACTGTGGCCCTGATAAGAATGGTCGGAGGTGGTAGCCGGGCACCATCTAGTTTTTTTCTGGTAGATGAGGTCATGGCTCATGCAGACTCTTTGTCCTGTGTAGACTAGTTTCTTCTTTGAGCCTTTGGTTTCTTTCTTTCTTTTGTTCTGGAGGAGTAGAGACCAATAGTTGTATCCTAGATAGGCAATTGCAAGCTTCCAATAATCTAATTCCCCTGACTCTTACATTCTTATCTTTGTTTTAAAGTAATTGTTTACCATTTGCTCTCATATAGATGATTTTTTTAAAGGGGCACATTACTTATGAGAGGTATTCGTTATTTTGTGAGCCAATCTATTATTTAGCTACTGGGATTAGTTTCTGTCCAAAGTTTGAAGAATATCTCAAAGCAGTGATTTCAGGGAGTCCTCAAGTGTGAACCAGTCCAGTAAGACCCCTCTTTTTCTGTATTTGATGATAAATATATATTTTCTATTTTGCTTTAAGTGGAAGTTTACAAATCAAGTCAGTCTCTCTCATAAAAACTTATATACACCTTGCTACCAAAACCAAACCCACTGCCATTGAGTCAATTCCGACTCATAGGGACCCTATAGGGCAAAGTAGAACTGCCCTGTAGAGTTTCCAAGGAGCACCTAGGTGGATTCGACCTGCTGACCTTTTGGTTAGCAGCTGTAGCACTTAACCACTACTCCACCAGGGTTTCATATACACCTTGCTACGTACCCCCAATTACTCTCCCCCCTAATGAGACAGCCTGCTCCCTCTTTCCACTCTCTTTTTCCATGTCCATTTTGCAAGCTTCTAAGCCCCTCTACCATGCCATCTCCCCTCCAATCAGGAGGTGCCAACATAGTCTCAAGTGTCCACCTGGTCCAAGTAGTTCACTCCTCACCAACATCCCTCTACTACCCATTGTCCAGTTCAATCCATGTCCGACGAGCTGGCTTCTGGAATGGTTCCTGTCCTGGGCCAACAGAAGGTCTGGGGACCATGACCACTGGGGTCCTTATGAGAATTTGGGGTCTGTATCCCACTGTTCCCCTGCTCCCTCAGGGGTCCTCCGCTGTGTTCCCTGTCAGGGCAGTCATCGGTTGTGGCTGGGCACCATATAGATCTTCTGGTCTCAGGATAATGTAGTCTCTGGTTCATGTAGCCCTTTCTGTCTCTTGGGCTTGTAATTACCTTGTGTCCTTGGTGTTCTTCATTATCCTTTGATCCAGGTGGGTTGAGACTCATTGATGAACCTTAGATGGCTGCTTGCTAGCATTTAAGATCCCAGACGCCACCCTTCAAAGTGGGATGCAGAATGTTTTCTTAATGGATTTTATTATGCCAATGGACTTAGATGTCCCCTGAAACCACGGTCCCCAAACCCCTGCCCCTGCTTCGCTAACCTTTGAAGCATTCAGTTTATTCAGGAAACTTCTTTGCTTTTGGTTTAGTCCAGTTGTGCTGACCTCCGCTGTATTGACTGTTGTCCTTCCCTTCACCTAAAGTAGTTCTTATCTACTATCTAATTAGTAAATATCCTTCTCCCACCCTCCCTCCCTCCCTCCTCTCATAACCGCAAAACAATGCATTCTTCTCAGTTTAAACTATTTCTCAAGATCTTATAATAGTGGTCTTATACAATATTTGTCCTTTCGCAACTGACTAATTTCACTCAGCATAATGCCTTCTGGGTTCCTGCATGTTATGAAATGTTTCACAGATTCATCACTGTTCTTTATTGATGCGTAGTATTCCATTGTGTGAATATACCATAATTTATTTATCCATTCATCCTTTGATAGGTACCTTGGTTGCTTCCATTTTTTTGCTATTGTAAATAGTGCTGCAATAAACATGGGTGTGCGTATACCTGTTAGTGTAAAGGCTCTTATTTCTCTAGGATATATTCCGAGGAGTGGGGTCGCTGGGTCCTATGGTAGTTCTATTTCTAGCTTTTTAAGGAAGCGCCGAATAGATTTCCAAAATGGTTGTACCATTTCACATTCCCACCAGCGGTGTATAAGTGTTGCAGTGTCTCCAAAGCCTCTCCAACATTTATTATTTTGTGTTTTTGGATTAATGCCAGGCTTGTTGGAGTGAGATGGAATCTCATTGTAGTTTTGATTTGCATTTCTCTAATGGCTAATGATCGAGAGCACTTCATGTATCTGTTAGATGCCTGAATGTCGTCTTTAGTGAAGTGTCTGTTCATATAGTTTTCCCATTTTTAATTGGGTTGTTTGTCTTTTTGTAGTTGAGTCTTAGCAAAATCATGTAGACTTTAGAGATCAGGTGCTGGTAGGAGATGTCATAGCTGAAAATTTTTTCCCAATCTGTAGGTGGTCTTTTTACTCTTTTGGTGAGGTCTTTAGATGAGCGTAGGTGTTTGATTATTATTAATAGCTCCCAGTTATCTGGTTTCTCTTCAGCATTTTTAGTAATGTTTTGTATTCAGTTTATGCCATGTATTAGGGCTCCTAACGTTGTCTATTTTTTCTTCCATGATCTTTATCGTTTTAGACTTTATGTTTATGTCTTTGATCCATTTGGAGTTAGTTTTTGTGCATGATCTGAGATATGGGTCCTGTTTCAGTTTTTTGCAGATGGATATCCAGTTATGCCAGCATCATTTGTTAAAAAGACTGTCTTTTCCCCAATTAACTGACACTGGGCCTTTGTCAAATATCAGCTGCTTGTATGTGGATGGATTTATATCTGGATTCTCAATTCTGTTCCATTGGTCTATGTGTCTGTTGTTGTACCAGACTCTTTTAACTACTGTGGTGGTATAATAGGTTCTAAAATCAGGAAGAGTGAGGCCTCCCACTTTCTTCTTCTTTTCCAGCAATGCTTTACTTATCCAGGACTTCTTTCCCTTCCATACGAAGCTGGTGGTTTGTTTCTCCATCTCATTAAAAAATGTCACTGGAATTTGGATCAGAATTGCATTGTATATATAGATGGCTTTTGGTAGAATAGACATTTTTACAATGTTAAGTCTTCCTATCCATGAGCAAGGTATGTTTTTCCACTTACGTATGTCCCTTTTGGTTTCTTGTAGTAGTACTTTGCAGTTTTCTTTGTATAGATCTTTTACGTTTCTGGTTAGATTTATTCCTAAGTATTTTATCTTCTTCGGGGCTACTGTGAATGGAATTGATTTGATGATTTCCTCATTGATCTTCTTTTCGTTGATGTAGAGGAGTCCAAATAATTTTTGTATGTTTATCTTGTAACCTGATACTCTGCTGAACTATTAGTTTCAGTAGTTTTCTTGAGGATTCTTTAGGGTTTTCTGTGTATAAGATCATGTCATCTGCAAACAGAGATATTTTTACTTCTTCCTTACCAATCTGGATGCCCTTTATTTCTTTATCCAGCCTAATTGGTCTGGCTAGGACCTCCAGCACAATGTTGAATAAGAGTGGTGATAAGGGGCATCCTTGTCTGGTTCCCATTGTTAAGGGGGATGTTTTTAGAATGTCTCCATTAAGGATGATGTTGGCTGTTGGTTTTGTATAAATGCCCTTTATTATGCTGAGGAGTTTTCCTTCTATTCCTATTTTGTTGAAAGTTTGTATCATGAATGGGTGCTGGACTTTGTCAAATGCCTTTTCTGCATCAATTCATAAAATCAAGTGGTTCTTGTATTTTGTTTTATTTATATGGTGGATTACACTAATTGTTTTTCTAATATTCAACCATCCTTGCATTAAAAAAAATACCTGGTATAAATCCCACTTGGTTGAGGTCGATTATTTTTTAGATATGTTGTTGAATTCTATTGGCTAGAATTTTGTTGAGGATTTTGCATCTATGTTCATGAAGGATATAAGTCTGTAATTTTCTTTTTTTGTGTTGTCTTTAGCTGGTTTTGGTATCAGGGATATGCTGGCTTCATAGAATAAGTTAGGGAGTATTCCATCCTTTTCTATGCTTTGAAATACCTTTAGTAGTAGTGGTGTTAAGTCTTCTCTGAAAGTTTGGTAGAACTCTACAGTGAAGCCGTCAGGACCAGGGTTTTTTTTGGGGGGGAGGGGGGAGTTTTTTGATTACCTCTTCAATCTCTTTTTTGTTATGGATCTATTTAGTTGTTCTACTTCTGTTTGTTTTAGCTTAGGTAGTTAGTGTGTTTCTAGGAATTCATCCATTTCTTCTAGGTTTTCAAATTTTTTAGAGTACATTTTTTTAAAGTAATCTGATAGGATTCTTTTAATTTCGGTTGTGTCTGTTGTGATATGGCCCATCTCATTTCTTTTTTGGGTTATTTATTTCCTTTCCTGTATTTCTTTAGTCAGCCTGGCCAATGGTTTATCAATTTTGTTGATTTTTTCAAAGAACCAGCTTTTGGGCTTGTTAACTCTTTCAATTGTTTTTCTGTTCTCTAATTCATTCAATTATGCTCTAATTTTTATTATTTGTTTTCTTCTGGTTCCTCAAGGTTTCTTTTGTTGCTCTCTTTCTATTTGTTCAAGTTGTAGGGACAGTTCTTTGATTTTGGCTCTTTCTTCTCTCTTTATATGTGTGCATTAGTTGATATAAATTGACCTCCGAGCACTGCTTTAGCTGTGTCCCAAAGGTTTTGATAGGAAGTGTTTTAAGTTGCATTGCATCCTATGAATTTCTTTAGTCCCTCCTTAATGTATTGTATAACCCAGTCTTTTTTGAGCAGGGTATTGTTCAGTTTCCAAGTACTTGATTTGTTTTCCCATTATTGATTTCTACTTTTATGGCCTTATGGTCTGAGAAGATGCTTTGTAATATTTCAATGTCCTGGATTCTATATAAATAGGTTTGCTTTATGACCTAATATGTGCTCTATTCTAGAGAATGTTCCACATGCACTAGAAAAGAAAGTCTCCTTTGCAGCTGTTGGATGGAGTGTTCTGTATAAGTCTATGAGATCAAGTTAGTTGATTGTGGCAATTAGATCTTCTGTGTCTTTGTTCAGCTTCTTACTGGATGTCCTGTCTGTCACTGAAATTGGTGTTTTGAAGTCTCCTACTATAATTGTGGAGGTGTCTAATCTCACTTGTCAATTCTGTTAGAGTTTGTTTTATGTATCTTGCAGCCTTGTCATTGGGTGCATAAATATTTAATATGGTTATATCTCCCTGGTAAATTGTCCCTTTAATCATTATGTAGTGTCCTTTTTTATCATTTGTGGTGGATTTAACTTTAAAGTCTATTTGGTCAGGAATTGATATTGCCACTCCTGCTCTTTTTTGATTGTTGTTTGCTTGATATATTTTTTTCCATCCTTTGAGTTTTAGTTTATTTGTGTCTCTAAGTCTAAGGCATGTCTCTTGTAGGCAGCATATAGACGCATCATGTTTTTTTATCCAGTCTGTGGCTCTCTGTCTCTTTATTGGTGCACTTAAGCCATTTACATTCAGCGTAATTATAGATAAGTGTGAGTTTAGTGCTGTCATTTTGATGCCTTTTTCTGTGTGTTGTTGACAATTTCATTTTTCCACTTCCTTTTTTTTGTGCTGAGAATTTTTTCTTTGTAGATTGTGTGTTCCTCATTTTCATAGTAGTTAAATTTATTTTTGCTGAGTCATTATGTTTATCTTGGTTTTTATTTTGAAGTATGGAATTGTTAGACCTCTTTGTGGTTACCTTAATATTTACCCCTATGTCTCTAAGTAAAAACCTAGCTTGTATCATCCTATATCAGCTTGGTTTCCTCTTCATATGGAAGATCTATGCCTCCTGTATTTAGTCCCTCTTTTTTGATTATTGTAGTCTTTTACATAATGACATCAGTGATTCCCTGTTTTGATCATTTTTTTTAATTTATGTTATTTTGTTTTTGTGATTTCCCTATCTGAGTTGATATCAGGATGTTCTGTTTTGTGACCTTGTGTTGTGTTGGTATCTGATATCATTGATTTTCTGACCAAAGAATTTTCTTTAGTAATTCTTATAGCTTTGGTTTGGTTTTTGCAACGTCTCTAAGCTTGTGTTTATCTGTAAATGTCTTAATTTCACCTTTTTATTTGAGAGAGAGTTTTGCTGGATATATGATTCTTGCCTGGCAGTTTTTCTCCTTCAGAGCTCTATATATGTCATCCCATTGCCTTCTTGCCTGCATGGTTTCTGCCTAGTAGTCTGAACTTATTCTTATTGATTCCCCTTTGTAGGTGACTTTTTGTTTATCCCTGGCTGTTTTTAAAATTTTCTATTTATTTTGGTTTTGGCACATTAGATGATAATATGTCTTCTTCCTTTTTAGAAGCAGCACAGCTGTATGCCCTGTCTGGTAGGAAGGCTGGGAGGTTAAATCTGGAATCAGGGGCTTTACAAAGAGCAAGCTTGAGAGGGTTCACATTTCAATCGAGTTTATTTCTCATTTTAGGAACAGCCTCTTAAGCAGCAATCTTTGGATTTGGACTAAGTGTGCATTTCTTAAATGGGAGTGTATTTGCTTAGGTCTTATATATCAGAAAGTATAACGAATCCTGGAGCTTTATTTGATTCCATAAATATTTTGAATTTTCTTTTTATTGTGGTCAATATATATGTAACAACACACGTGTGATTCCCACCTTCTTCACATGCACAATTCGGTGACACTGTGTTCATCATGTTGTGCAAGCACCACCGCCATCTGTTTCTAAGCATGTTACTTTTTAAAAAATAATATTTTACTGTGTTTTAGGTTCCCGTTCAACAATTTCTCCACAATTTGTTCAGTGACATTGGTTATGTTCTTCGCAATTCTTGAACATTATCCTCATTTACGTTCTGGTTTTCCTGTTCCCTATAATCTCGTTTCCCTGACTCTGACATTCTCATCTTTGTTTAAATTGTTGACCGTCTGGTCCCATATAGGTGATTTTTAAGGAGCACAGTGTTTACAGGTGATGTTCATTATTTTGGGAGCCAGTCTGTTATTCAGGTACAAGGTGACCTCAGGGGTTATATTCAGTTCAAAATTTGAAGAGTATTTCAGGGCAATGATTTCGGGGAGTCCTCAAATCTGAACCAGTCCAGTAAACTTTTTTTTTTTTAATGAATTTGAGATTTTGTTTTACATTTTTCTCCCATTCTGTCAGAATCCATCTATTGTGGCCCTAATTACAAGGAATGGTAGTGATAGCTGGGCACTAGCTAGTTTTTCTGGTCTCAGGGCAGATGAGGCTGTGGTTTCTGTAGACTATTTGTCTTGTAGACAAGTTTCTTTGAGTCTTTGGCTTCTATTTTGCTGCAGAGGAGTAGTAGAGACCAATAGTTGTAACTTAGAATGCCGCTATCAAGCTTTTGAAATCCCAGACACTATTCAGCAAACTAAGAGGTAAAATATAACTTTATGAACTATATCATGCCAGTGAACCAAGATGTTCCACGAGACTGTGGTCCTAACACTTCAAATCCAGAAAAACAATTCTGTGAGGTGTTTGATTATATCTAAGAAATATTTATTACTATTTCCTCTATGTGATTTATTATATATATTAATATGTGTGCATAGAATTCAATAGATATATATACATGTATGTTTACACCTATATACACACTTATGTATACTTATATATACTTACTTATACACATATATGCCTGCATGTGTGTGTGTGTGTATATATATATATACACACACATACTCGCATATATATTTTTGGGTTGTTTTTGCTTATCTTTCAAAATTATGTATTACATGCTATCACCAACAAGTTCTTTTTCCTTGTGTACATTTTACTGACATGGTTTGCCTTCATCTAGCTGTATACATTTCACTCTCATTTGGTGTTACCTTTTTTCCATCACCAGAAATAATAATTGTTTACTATCTAGTGAGTGAATTTTCATTTTCCCCCACCCCATCTCTGGTAACGCTAATGAACATTATTTTCTATATATTTTTATTTGTTCATATCATTTCAAAAAATAATAACATACAATATTTCTTTTTTGTGACTGACTTATTTCACTCAAAGTAATGTCCTCCAGGTTCCTTCATGTTCCAAGGTGTTCCGGGAACTCCTGGATTACTGAGTAGTATTTCCTTCTACGTGTGTATGACAGTTTACTTATCCCTTAATCGATCGATGGGCACTTAGGTTGTTCCAACATTTTGCTATCGTGAATAGTGCTGTGATGAAAAAGGTGTCCTTATGTCTGTTTGTGTCACTTCTACCAGATTCCTAGGGCATATACCTGCAGTGGAATTCCTGGGTCATGTAGCAGCTCTACTTCCAGTTTTTTGAGGAACCAGTAGGCTGCTTTGCAAACTGGATCTATCATTTCGCATTTTCACCAGCAATGGACGAGGGGTTCAGATTTCTCCATGACACCTCCATCACTTGTTATTTTCCATTTTTTTAGTGTTTTTTTTTTTTACCTTAGTCATCCTAAAAAATTAGTGGGAGTGAAATGGTATCTCATTGTGGTTTTGATTTGCATTTCCGTGATGGCTAATGATGTTGAGCATCTTCTCATGTGTCTGTTGGCCATTCGAATATTCCCTTTGGTGAAATGTCTTTTCATGTTCTTCAGCCAGTTTTTATATGGTTATTTGTCTTTTTGTTATTAAGTTGTAGAAGTTGGCTATATATTTTAGACATTAGACTCCAGTCACTTATATCCTTCCCAAATAATTTTTCCCAGCCTGTAGGCTGTCTCTTCCCTATTTTTATTGTCTTTTGATGAGCATAAGTATTTAACTTTGCATGAGGTCCCACTTACATAGTTTCTGATGCTCGGGCATTCATTATTGTGTTTGATAATCTATCACTGAAAATCAGTTTGGTCCAAAAAGGTTTACTCCTATATTTTCTTCCAAGAACTGTATGGTTTAGGCTTAAATCGAGGTCTTTGATCCATATTGATTTAATTTTTGTGTATGGTGTGAGGTATGGTTCTTGTTTTATTTTTCTGCTTGGGGAAATCCAGTTTAGCCAGCACCATTTGTTGAAGAGACTACTTTTTTTCCTTTAAATAGATTTGGCTCACTTGCTGAAAATCAGTTGACCATAGAGGTTTGGATTTATTTCTGGGTTTTCAATTCTGTTGCCTTGGTCTGTGTGTCTGTCATTTAACCAGTACCAGGCTGCTTTGATTTACTGTAGTTTTGTAATATGTTTGGAAGTCAGGAAATGTGAGGTCTGCTACTTCATTCTTTTTCAAAATTGCTTTCACAATCCGGGGTCTCTTGTCTTTCAATAGAAAAATGAGGAATTTTTTTCCATTTCTGTAACGAATGGTGTAGGAATTTTGATTAGGGTTTTGTTCTCTCTGTAGATCACTTTGTGTAGTATTGACATCTTGATTATATTAAGTCTTCCAATCCATGAGCACAGAATGTCTTTCCATCTATTTAGGCCTTCTTTTTTTTTTTTTCAGCTGTATTTTGTAATTTCACTGTAGAAGCCTTTTACATCTCTGGGTACGTTTATTCCTATATATTTTATTCTCTTAGATGCTATTGTAAATGGAGTTGTTTTCACTCCATAAATATTTATTTTGGAATAAAAATTCCATAAATTTTATTATGTGGCTTGTATATGCTAAGGATGCATCTTAAGCCATTCAGCTTGTGAGGAGCAAGGACCTAGGCGAGGCCAGGGGCTACTTTCTGGGAACTGCCTCTCAACTGTCTTAGTCAAGGTAACAAGTATATTTCAGACAAAACCTTGGTACATCAATATTTATTGTGAAATGTCTATGTATTAAATAAATGCAGCATGAAAAATACTGTGTGATAGTAAATACAGTAGGAAAAACCTAAGAATGGAGTCAGAAGAAAGCATACCTTACAGTGTTTCCCAGGTCTAAAATTCTTTGGCCGTGCCGTTGTGTAAAAGAACTTTCAAAGTGAATAGGAAAAAGAAACAGTATTTTTTGAAAGTCCATTCAGAGGAAGAAACGAATGTGGTCCAAAGTGTATCTAAATGTGTAAGAGCACTAGTCCCAATTCGAGGATACTGTATTTTAAGCGGTGCCAAGTGATTAAGAGCCTGACTACTAACCCAAATTTGGCAGTTCAAATCCATTATCCACTCCTTGGAAACCCTATGGGTCAGTTCTACTCTGTCCTATAGGATTGCTGTAACTCGGAATGGACTACACGGCAAAGGCTATGCTTTAGGTAAGGAGCCCTGATGGTGCAAGGTTAAGCGCTGGGCTGCTAGCCAAATACCCAGCAACAGAGGCTCTGGCTTTAGAGAAGAAAGAGCAGGGAATCTGCTCCCATAAAGATTACAGCCTAGGAAACCCTAATCGGCAGTTCTACTCTGCCCTATAGGGTCTCTGTGAGGGGGGATCGACTCCATGGCACAAAACAGCAATGACCACAATTTTTACAAAGCATGAGTGGTGGCTTCAGACATGCTCCTTTGGCAGAAGGGCTAACGTGGAGCTTCCGGGTGAGGAGGTGTAGCCTGCTTTCCAAGAAGCCTCAGAATGCGCCCCAGATGCTCTGTATTCTGCTCCTGCACTGCTCTCCATAAACCAATTGCCTTACAGTCGATTGCAACTCATAGCGACCCTATAGGACAGGGTAGAACGGCCCCATAGGGTTTCCAAGTAATGGCTGGTGGATTCAAACTGGTGACCTTTTGGTTAGCAGCCCTAGCACTTAGCCACTGCACCAGCAGGGCTCAGGTGATCCCATTCCCGCCTTGCTTTAAGAGGTCACACATGCGCACCCTCTCCTGGGACAGGAACTTCTGCACTCTAAAGGCCTCAGGCGTCAGTTGCCGAAGGTCCTCTTCAGGGAGACACGCAGGCATGAGCAGGGAATGGCAGGGTCCCTAAGGGTAGGTCTAGTGGCTGGGCTGGGCTGTCGAGGGCAAGACCTCAGACCCTGCAGACAACAGTGTACTGCTCTTCCACTTTCTCCTGTCAATTCTCTTACAAACAAAGGTAAAAAAAAAAAAAGGCTACTCAAACTCATCCTTAGTAATTTTGCTACTATGCTTTACTCCCATATACGGGCTCTGTTAGAAATGTGTTTATATGAATTCACAGTTTGGAGGTTGTGTATGTTCTGAATGGGTTCTCAGGAAGTTTGTATTTGTATTAAGTGTGTGGATTGGTGGTGTCTACATGAATATTTGGGGTTCAATATGAGTGTGTTTTTGTGGGAGAGTGCAGGGCATGAGATATAGGCATGTGTGCTCGAAGACTTAGAGGTGAGCTGCTTTACAAATTGTGGCTCAGGGGAACACTTTAGGTCTGGCTCTTCTGCCATGAATTTTGGGTCTTTGCGTGTACATAATAGTAGGTTTGGAATGGGTTTCTCTGCTTTCCATTGGGGCATTTGAGGGAGTGTACCTGTGTATATTAGTTTGGGTATAGGACCAGTTCTTTTTCTATATTTGGGGAATGAGGGAGAGTCACTGGTGTGTACTCAGGGCATGTCGTATGGTTGTGTTGCTTTGGGTGCTTTTCTGGAGTTGCACATGCATCCTTCCATGTTTATTCTGGGGTTTCTATGATTCTGTATTCTGGAAAATTGGGGATTGATTTCTGTTTGAGTATTTTGAATTGTTGGATTATGTATAGGCAGGCATTGTGAGGTTACATTAGTATTGGAAGATACAGCGTCGTATTTTAGCATAGGTTTAGTATCCTGGATACTTTAGGCTGTAATTGGGGTATGAGGACAGCTGTATATGTAATGAGTTTGTGTGTTTCATGAAGGGGCATGGCAGTTCAGATGACTATTTTCTAGGGCTATGTGTAATATTTTTCAGTAGGGAGTATGGTATTTTCTGGGAAATGAGGATGGGTGTATATGACGAAAAGATGGGGTTCTGTATTTGCACAGAGAGTGGCATGTTGATATGGTTATGTGTGAGATTTTGAGAAACGTGGGATATGGGACCTGGAATGGGGTTTCAGTGTATTTCTATAGGATGTGTAAGATCTATTTCATTGTGAATGGGGAGTATATACTGGTGTGTGTAAGTCATGAGTGGATGCGTGAATTATTCTTGGAGTATTCTACCTGTATTTCTTTGGAAAACGTTAGGGTATGTCTATGTGTGTTTGGGCATATGTGGATGTTGGAAAAGTGAGGCTATGTTCTAGAGATGTGCTATAGTGTTTTGGGTCATGTATACTTTGAGGAATTGGGGATATTTGTGTCTGTGTGTGTGCATGTGTGTGGCCTCTGGTATTTGTGCACACCTGGGCATGTAGGGGTGTAGGTTGTGTGTGTATATTAGCTAGAGTGCTAGGATTGGCGGTGTTTTAGAGTTTTATCTGCATCTCTGAATGTGTGGGGTGTATACCCATGGTTGAGTTTTGGGTGAGTGTATGTGGGTTTTGTCTGTATGAAAGCAGTCAGAGTTCCTCTTTGTGCCTATTCTGGTCCAATTCTTGCAGAATTTGGTGGTATAGCTTGTATGCGCATTTTCTGTGTTTGTGTGGTGTACTTATATGTATTTATAATATAGATTGAATGTAGCTGTGTTTGTATTTGGTTTCACTGGTTTTCTAGAGTGTTTATTCTGGAGGATGTAGGAGGTTAAGTATGTATATTTGGAAACTGAGAGGTTTATATAAATTGTGCATGCTTTTTGGGAATTGTGTATTATATGTGTTTTAGAGATGTGGAATTTTGTGTCGGTCTGTATTAGGGTGGCTTATGAGAGGACATTTTGACCTTGGTCATGATAGCTAGTTCGATTGTGTGTACAGTGGTCACTGAGTATATATGTGTACTCTTGGTTGTACATGTGCCTGTTCAGGCAAGTGTGGAGAGCACATATATAGTTGCAGGAATGGCTGTGAATATTCACGGACCATAGATTTTCAGTAAAACTCTAGGCAGTAAAAGGTGGTATGTATATGTATTCAGGGTATGGATAGTATTTGTATGTGTGTGTTCAGGAGTTGTGAGTTGCATGTTCTGGAGGTATATAGCGATATTTGGTTTACATATTAGGGTTGGGAGTTAAGGGTTCTTCTCGTGGTGCAGGTGGAGTGTGTGTACATACTCATAAGAAAGTGGATCAGTTATGCTGGAATCAGTTCCTGTTAACTTGGGATAGTAGATGGAGCATATATGTGCCCAATTGTGGATCAGTGACATCAGGATGGCACCTTGAAATGGGCTGTGGCGAGATTATTTGTATCAGGTAAATTGTCAGCCTTTACAAATCAAGGCTTGCAGCGCTCCCAGTGGAGAGCGAATTGATAAATATTTACACTTGTCAGTGTGTGTATGTATCTGTGTATGTGCCTGTGTGTCATTAGAATGTGCTAAGCCAGAACACTTCGACATCATTGGGGTACTTTATCAGAGATTGTGAGTGGGGCAGTTGGGGGAAGTAGGCCCTTCCATGTGTTAATGGAAAAAAGGTGTAACAATATTGTGTCCTTTCATCCTGATTTTTCAATCTCTATGTTTAACAAATAATCTGACAAGCCAGAGTATATGAAGAAGAATGGGACATCAGGATTGCAGGAGTGTCATTTACAACCTATGATATGAAGACGACACAACCTCGCATGCTGAAAACGAAGAAAACTTTAAGAACTACCTGACGAAGTTCAAAGATCACAGCTTCAATGTGAATTACACCTGTACATAAAGAAAATGAAAATTGTCACGCTGGACTAACAAAGGAAATAGAGACATATTTGAAGTTGTCCAGGATTTCGTGACCCTTTCATCAACATTCAGTAACCAAGGAAGCAGGAATCAGGACATCAAAGAACGTGTTGTGTTGGGCAGATCTGCTGCAAAAGACCCCCTTAAAGTTGTAAAAATGAAAGAGGTCACTTTGGTAAGAAAGGTGCACCTGTGGCAAGCCTGGCTTGGAAGTCCCACCAAAAGGCTGCCCCTCAGAGCTGGGGAGCCTTTCTAGAGTCAGAGAGCACCAGTAACGAGGAGGTAGGAAAATGTAATGTTAGTACCTGGGCCTGGGAAGAGAGGGCCCCAAGAACCCTGAGTTGAGGGCACCTCAGTTGGCTGAAAAACAGCCAGATACAGACCTTCACAGCCAGAATCTCTCCAACCGTGGCTGTGGGCATTGTGAACCTTCTGATGTGCTCCTGTGCTGGAAGACCTGAGATCCAGTTGAAGGTCTCAGTGAAACCTGAGCAGGTATGTGGGGCTGGGCCTCACTCTGGTGGCTCAGGGGAACTGACAGGTAAGGGACATGAGGAACTGGGTGTGTGTTCCTTGAACAATCTGGAAGAATATGCCAGATCCCTCTTGTAGTAGGGCTTCCCAGCCACACCCCTTGTCTCTTCTGTCACAGGAGGCCTTAGTACCCCAAGGAGAGAATGTATTCACTTTCTGTGGTGTGTCTCATCTCTTGGTTCTGATCTCCACTTTCCCTGGTAGGCTTGGTGCCAGTTCAGTGGGAGTGGAAGAAGCAAGGCAAGGGTTAGGGTCAGATAAGTGACAAGGGAGGGCATGGGGAAGCACTGGCCCCGAGAGAGGGTGGGGAGGGTGGATCTACAGAGCATGGGGAAGCCCACCTATGAATGGAAATGACTCTTACTTTCTTGACTCCTTTCTTTTCTGAAGCCATTAGGATGCTGCTGGCATTAGGAGGCTCATGTCAGCGTTCTGTTTTTCTGATGGGGGACCTGACCTTCTTTATTTTCCCCCATGTAATGTGCAGCTACAAACACACCACAGGGTATCAGGTGACCATTATGGACCCCAGTTGACTCCACACAGACCTCCTACCTCACTTGTACCCACCCAAGGATTGCTGCGCCTTATGGTGAGTCTCCTTCCTTTTAGTGGATTCTACTACCCAAAAGTATACTGCCACCTCTTTCTGGCATGATCCAGTAACTGCTTCTCTGTAGTACAAATGGATTACTTGTAGCCTAACCAGCCTGCTGTGCATGTTATTTCCAACATGACGACTCCATTTTATAGTTTTTATGTGCTCTTTTGTTGGCAGAATGGTGGTTGGCCTGCCTTTGTATAGTAAAATATCACCTAGTTTACATACAATATTTCGCAGATTCCTTTTCATTTGGTTAGGAATATTCATTTTATTGCTGTTATTTTGTTTTTAACAATTACTCTCCATGCTTTTTTGCCTCCAAAAGTCCTAGCCTTTACTCTACACTGTATTTTGCTTACTGTAGATTTTCATATAAGTGGGATCATGCAGTAATTGTTCTTGGGATTTCAGTTATTTCACTCAGAAGAATGTATTCGAGGTCCATCAATTTATTACAAATAATAGAACATCGTTGCTCTCTATGGCTGCAACATATCACACGTATCTTTATGTCACATATTGCATATTCAATATCTTTTGATAGACACTTGGATTGTTTCCACCTGTTTTTTATTGTACTTTAGATGAAGGTTTACAGAACAATCTAGCTTCTCATTGAACAGCTAATACGTATATTGGTTTATGACATTGGTTACCAACACCACAACATGTCAACACTGTCCCATCTCAAACTTGGGATCCGTATTACTGCCTTTCCTACCACCTCCTGCCTTGTGGTCCTTGCCCCTTGGCTGTTGTGCCCCTTTAGTCTCATTTTGTTTCATGGGCCTGTCTAATCTTTGGCTGAAGGGTGAATCTCAAGAGTGACTTCTTTACTGAGCTAAATGGGTGCCTGGGGGCCATACACTCGGGGTTTCTGCAGTCTGTCAGGCCAGTAAGTCTGGTATTTTTTGTGAGTTAGAATATTTTTCTACATTTTTCTTCAGGAGTGTTCAAAACTCTCTATTGTGATCCCTCTCAGAGTAGCCAGTGGTGGTAGCCAGGCACCAAGTAGTTTTACTGCACTAAGTCTGGTGGAGGCCATGGTAGATGTGGTCCATTAGTTCTTTGGACTAATCTTTCCCTTGTATTTTTAGTTTTCTTCATTCTTCCTTGCTCCTGAAAGGGTGAGACGAATGGAGTATCTTGATGATGACTCACAGACTTTTTTTCCAATCTTTTTTTTTTTAATTTTTATTGTGCTTTAAGTGAAAGTTTACAAATCAAGTCAGTCTCTCATACAAAAACTTATATACACCTTGCTACATACTGCCAATTGGTCTCCCCCTAATGAGACAGCGTGTTCCCCCCCTCCACTCTCTCTTTTTGTGTCCATTTCTCCAGCTTCTAACCCTCTCTACCCTCTCATCTCCCCTCCAGGCAGGAGATGCCAACATAGTCTCCGATGTCCACCAGATCCAAGAAGCTCACTCCTCTCCAGCATCCCTCTCCAACCCATTGTCCAGTCCAATCCCTGTCTAAAGAGTTGGCTTTGGGAATGGTTCCTGTCCTGGGCCAACAGAAGGTCTGGGGGCCATCACCACCAGGGTCCTTTTAGTCTCAGACTGTTAAGTCTTGTCTTTTTATGAGAGTTTGGGGTCTGCATCCCACTGGAAGAGAAAAAGGGACAACGTTAAGACCCCTAATACATGGCATAAACAGTATACAAAACATTACTAAAAATGCAGATGAAAAACTAGATAACTGGGAGCTCCTAAAAATCAAACACCTATGCTCATTCAAAGACGTCATCAAAAGAGTAAAAAGATTACCTACAGACTGGGAAAAAGTTTTTAGCTATGAAATTTCTGATCAGTGCCTGATCTCTAAAATCTACGTGATACTGCAGAAAACTACAAAAAGACAACCCAATTTAAAAAATGGGTAAAAGATATGAACAGAAACTTCACTAAAGAAGGGTAGCTAACAGATACATGAGGAAATGCTCAAGATCATTAGTCACTAGAGAAATGCAAATCAAAACTACAATGAGATTTCATCTCACTCCAACAAGGGTGGTTTAATCCAAAAGACACAAAACAGTAAATGTTGGAGAGGCTGTGGAGATATTGGAACACTTATACACTACTGGTGGGAAAGTAAAATGGTACAACCAATTTGGAAATTGATTTGGTGCTTCCTTAAAATGCTAGAAATAGAAATACCATACAATCCAGCAATCCCACTTCTTGGAATATATCCTAGAGAAATAAGAGCCTTTACACGAAGATATATGCACACCTATGTTCATTGAAACTCTGTTTACAATAGCAGAAAGATGGAAGCAACTAAGGTGCCCATCAACAGATAAATGGATGAATAAATTATGGTATAGTTACACAGTGGGGCATTATGCACTGATAATGAACAGTGATGAATCTGTGAAACATTTTATAACATGGATGAATCTGGAAGGCATTATGCTGAGTGAAATTAGCCCTGACTAGTAGACTAGACTTGACTCGTTGGGTAGGGTATGGTAGGGTAAGGATAGGGTAGGGTAGGTGTAGCGCATGCTAGGGTAGCATATGGTGGGGTAGCATAGAGTGGAATAGAGAGAATAGAATAGAAAAGAACAGACTAGATTTGGGCAGGGTAGGGTAGGGCAGTAAAGGGTGGAACAGAGAGATTAGAAAAATAGAATAGAATCTAGTCGAATCAAGTCAAATCATGCCAAATGGTGTCAAAATGGGTAAAATTGCATTGATTCACTCTGATTCATGCTGAAAAGCAGGGCAGGGCAGAGCATGGGAGGGGAGGGAAGGGGACGGGAAGGCAGGGCAAGGCAGGGCACAGCATGGCAGGGCACAGCACAGCACGGCAAGGAAGACTAGAAATAGAACAGAATAGAAACCATGCAATAGAATAGAGTAGATTACAGTACAATAGAGTAGACTAGAGTGTAATAGAGTAGAGCCGAATACAGACGAAGTGAGAGGAATCATGTCGAATCGATTAGAGTAAATTAGAGTGGTGTAGGGTAGGGTAGAGCAGAATAGAGTAGCATAGAGTACAATGGTGTGGAATGAATAGAATGGAGTAGAATGGAGTCAAATAGAGACGAATAGAGTAGAAAAGAGTCGAATAGAGCAGAATAGGCCTGAATAAGGCCGAATAAAGTAGAATCGAAGTGATTCAAGCCAAAACGAGCTGAATGGAGCCTAATTGAGCCGAATAGAGCCAAACCGATCTGAATCGAGCCAATTCAAGCTTAATCGCGTCAAATCGCATTAAATGCATCAGATCCAATAGAAACGTATAGATTAGAGAAGGGTAGAGGAGGGGAGGGTAGAATAGAGTATAATAAAAGATATTAGAACAGAATAAAAGGAATAGAATAGAATAGAGTGGAAAAGAGTAGAATCGAATGCAGTCGTTTAGAGACGACTAGAGCTGAATGGAGCTGAATACAGCTGAAAAGAGCCGTATAGCGCCGAATTGCAACTAATCGAGCTGAATCAAGCAGAATTGCACCGTCGCCGAATACTGTCAAATTGCATCAAATCACATTGTTTTGCGTCAAACCAGGTCAAATCACTTCATATCACTTCGAATTGGGTCGAATGTCGTTGAATCACGGCGAGTCGCGTCATATCACGTCGAATAACTTCGAATTGTGTCAAATCTCATAGAATTCTGCTGAATCATGCTGAATTGCATAGAATCTGGTCAAATCTCTTCGAATCCCGTCGAATGAATTCGGATCTCATCCAATCCCATTGAATCCTGTCAAATCACGTAGAACTGATTCAAATTGAGTCAAATAGCTTAAAGTAGGGTAGGTTTGGGTGGGGTGCAGTAGGGTTGGGTAGGATAGAATAGAACAGAGTGCAACAGAATAGGAGAGAACAGAACAGAATAGAAAGAATACAACAGAATAGAATAGAGTAGAATAGAGTCAAATAGTGCAGAACATAGCCAAATTGAGCCGAATGGAGACAAAACGAGACGAATCGCGTTGAATCGCTTTGAATCGGGTCAAATCAAATGGAATCGATTAGAACAGATTATGAAAGGGAAGGGTAGGATAGAATAGAGGAGAATAGTGAAGAATAGTGTGGAATGGAATAGAATGGAGTCGAATAGAGATGAATAGAGTAGAAAAGAGTCGAATAGGCAGAATAGGGCCGAATACAGCCAAATAAGTCCTAATCGAGCAGAATCCAGCAGAATCGATGCAGTTCGAGACAAATATAGCCAAATGGAGTGAAACGGAGTCAAACCGAGCTGGTTTGAAGCGAATTGAGCTGATTCAAGTCTAATCGCGTCGATTCGCGTGGAGATGCGTCACATCGAATCGAATCAAATAGATTATGGAAGGGCAGGGGAGGGGCAGGGAGGGTAGAACAGAATAGAACAGTACAGAATAGAAAGAACAGAATATAGTACAGTAGGGTAGAGCAGAGTAAAGTAGAGAAGAGTAGAGTAGAATGAGTCGAATAGAGTCAAATAGTGCAGGAAATAGCTGAATAGAGCCAATTCTAGCCTAATTGAGCCGAATAGAAACAAAACGAGACGAATCGCATCGAATCGCGTCGAATCGAATCCATTAGAATAGATTAGAGTAGGGTAGGGAAGAACAGAATAGAGTAGAAAGCAGTAGAATGGAGTCAAATGCAGTCAAATAGAGAAATATAAAGTAGAAAAGAGTCGAATCGAGCTGGATAGGGCCGAATAAGGCTGAACCGAGCCGAATCGAGTCGAAACGAGCTGAATCAAAGCAATTCAAGCCAAATCAAGCTGAATCTTAACTAATAGCCTTGCCCTAACTAGTAGTCTAAATGAGTACTCTCACCTTAACTACAACCCTTAACTAGTATCCTTGCCTTAACTAGTAGTCTTAACTAGAAACTTTGCCTTAACTAGTACCCTGACCTTAACTAGTAGCCTGAACTAGTACCCTTGTCTTAAGTTGTACCCTTGGCCAAACTAGTACCCTTAATTAGTACCCTTTTTGAGTACCCCTAAATAGTAGGGTATGATACAGTGAGGTAGCATAGGGTAGGGTAGCATACGGTGGGACAGACAAAAAAGAATAAAATAGAATAGAACAGCATAGGTCAGGGGAGGTTAATTTACTGTAGGGTATGGTAGAGTAGCATAGGATGGAATAGAGAAAATAGAAAAAGTGAATAGAATAGAACAGAATAGAAAAGAACAGATTAGAATATGATAGGGTAGGGTTGGGTAGGGTTCTGTAGAATAGAATAGTGTAGAATGGCGTGGAATGGAGTCGAACAGAGATGAATAGAGTAGAAAAGAGTTGAATAGAGCAGAATAGTGCCAAATAGGGCCAAATAAGGCCGAATCGAGCTGAATAGAGCCGAATCAAGTCAATTCGACCAGATTCGAGCTAAATGGAGCCAAATGGAGTTGAAATGAGCCAAATAGAGACAAACAAAATGAGCTGAGCTAGATCGAGCCAAATCGCACCTAATCGCATCCTATTGCATCGAATCTCATCGAATTCCATCAAATCCCACCAAAACCCGTCAAATCTCATGGAATCTCACTGAATCCCGTCGAATTGTGTCAAATCGGGTCGAATTGAATGGAATCGAATTAAATTGAACAGATTAGGTTAGGCTGGGATTCAGTAGGGTAAGGCACAGAAGAATAGAATAGAGTCACATAGAGTAGAACAGAAGAGAATACCAAGAGTAGAATGGAGTAGAGTTGACTAGAGTAGAATAGTCAGAGTAAAGTAGTGCAGAATACAGATAAATAGATCCAATTCGACCTGAATCAAGTCGAATGGAGAGGAAAAGGAACAAATCACGATGAATCAAATCGATTAGAATAGATCAGAGTAGGGTAGGGTAGAACAGAGTAAAATAGTGTAGAATGGAGTCAAACAGCGTAGAACGGTGTGAAATGGAGTCGAATGGAGCCAATACAGACGAATAAGGTAGAAAAGAGTTGAATAGAGCCGAACAGGGCCAAATAACATTGGATCGAGCCCAATTATGCTGAACGGGGCAGAATCGAGCCGAATTGACTCAATTCAAACCAAACAGACATAAATCAAGCCTATTCAAGCCTAATTGCATGGAATCGTGTCGAAATGCATTGAATCGAATCACATAGAGTAGAGGACGGTAGGGTGGGAGAGGTTAGAATAGAACAGACCAGAACACAATAGAAAGAATAGCATAGAATTAAATAGGGTCTAGTACAGTAGAATAGAGTCAAATCGAGCTGAATAGACCAAAAAAAGAGCTGAACAGGGCTGAATACAGCCGAATCGCCCAAATTCGAGGTGAATCGAGACGAATCATGTTGAATTGCACTGAAATCTGTCGAATCGAAAAAAACAGCTTAGTGTAGGGTGGGTAAGGTCACAGTAGGGTAGTAACTAACTAGTAAAAAAAAACTAGTAGCACGTCCTTAACTAGTAGCCTGAAGTACTACCCTTTCCTTAACTAGTACCCTCAACAAGTACCCCTGCCTTAACTAGTACTCTGGCCTTAACTAGTACCCTTACATAACTAGAACCCTGGCCTTAACTAGTAGCCTGAACTAGTGCCCTTGCCTTAAGTAGTACTCTTGCCCGAACTACTCCCCTTAATTAGGACCCTTATTGAGTAACCCTAAGCAGTAGGGTATGGTACGGTGGGGTAGCATAAGGTAGGGTAGCATACAGTAGAACAGAGAAAATAGAATGAAATAGAATAGAACAGCATAGGTCAGGGTAGGTTAGCTTAGTGCAGGGTATGGTAGAGTAGCATAGGATGGAATAGAGAAAATAGAAAAGGAGACTAGAAAAGAGCAGACTAGATTAGGATAGGCTAGGGTGGGGGAGGGTTTTGTAGAATACAGTAGTGTAGAATGGAATAGAATGGTGTGGAATGGAGTCAAATGGATTCGAACACAGATGAATAGAGTAGAAGAGAGTTGAATAGAGCCGAATGACGCTGAATAGGACCACATATGAGCAAAATGAGCCGAATCGAGTCGAGTCGACCAGATTCGGGATGAATGGAGCCTAGTGGAGCTGAAATGAGCCAAATAGAGACAAACTGAACCCAGCAAAATCGAGCCAAAACACACTTAATTGCATCCTATTGCATCGGATCTCGTCGAATTCCATCCAATCCCACCAAAACGCATCAAATCTCGCGGAATCTCACCGAATCCCGTCGAATTGTCTCAAATCGGGTCGAATGGTGTCAAACTGAATGGAATCGAATTAAATTGAATAGATTAGAGTAGTGTAGGTTAGACTGGGATTCAGTAGGGAAGGGCACAGAAGACTAGAATAGAGTAGAACAGAAGAGAATACCAAGAGTAGAATGGAGTAGAGTTGAGTAGAGTGGAATAGTCAGAGTCGGGTAGTGCAGAATATAGATGAATAGATCCAATTCAAGCCGAATCGATTCGAATGGAGAGGAAAGGAGACAAATCGTGATGAATCGAATCGATTAGAATAGATTAGAGTAGGGTAGGGTAGAACAGAATAGAATAGAGTAGAAAAGAGTAGAATGGTGTGGAAGGGAGTTGAATGGAGCCAAATAGAGACAAATAAAGTAGAAAGGGTTGAGTAGAGCTGAACAGGGCTGAATAAGGTTCACTCGAGCCTAATTATGCTGAATTGAGCAGAATCGAGACGAATTGACCCAATTCAAGCCAAATAGAGCTAAATCGAGCCGATTCAAGCCTAATCACATGGAATCGCGTCGAAATGCGTTGAATCGAATAGATTAGAGTAGAGGAGGGTACGGCAGGAGAGGCTAGACTACAACACAACAGAACACAATAGAAAGAAGAGAATAGAATTAAGTAGAGTCGGGTCCAGTACAATAGAGTCAAATCGAGTTGAAGAGAGCCGAAAAGAGCCAAACAGAGCTGAATACAGCCGAATTGACCAAATTCAAGGTGAATCGAGATGAATCATGTCGAGTCGTTTGAAATGTGTCGAATCGAATCAAATAGATTAGTGTGGGGAAGGTAAGGTTAGGGTAGGGTAGAGAAGAATAGAATAGAGTAGAATAGAACAGAACAGAAAGAATCGAGTAGACTAGAGTCAAATAGAGTCGACTACTGCCAAAAAGAGCCGAATAGAGTGGAAAAGAGCCGAATAGAACCGAATCGAGTTTAATGGAGCAGAAAGGAGATGAATCGAGCCGATATGACCCGAATCAGGTCGAATCCCATTCAAGTGTGTCGAATAGCATAGAACAGATTACAGTAGGCTAAGTTAGGGTAGGGTAGGGTAGAATAGAGTGCAGTAGAACAGAACAGAACAGAAGAGAACAGAACTGAAAGAATAGGGTCGAGAAGAGCAGAGTATAGAAGAGTAGAGTAGAGTAGAGTCGAACATTGCCGAATAGAGCCAAATAGAGCCCAAAAGAGCTAAATGGATAGAAACCAAGACGAATCACGCCGAATCCCGTGGAATCGTGCCGTATCGCGTCGAATCCCGTCGAATTGCACTGAATCTGATCAATTCCAATCCAATCCAATCCAATCAATTAGAATAGACTAGAGTAGGGTAGAGTACAATATAATACAGTAGAGAATAGTTTAGGATGGAGTAGAATGGTGTAGCATGGAGTCGAAAAGAGATAATAGAGTTGAGTAGAGTCTAATAGAGCCGAATAGAGCTGCATAGAGTCTATTCGAGCTGACTAGAGCCGAATGGAGCCGATTAGAGCTGAATCGAACCGATTTAAGCCGACTGGGGATGAATGGAGTGGAAAGGAGCCAATTTGAGCCGAATCGCATCGAGATGCGTGGAATCGAATCCAGTAGAATAGATTAGATTAGGTAGGATAGAAGAGAGTAGACTTGAACACAGTAGAAGAGAATGGAAAGGATACAATACAATAGAGTGGAAAAGGGTAGAGCAGAGCAGAATAGTGTAGAGTAGAATAGAGTAGAGTAGAACAGAGTCGAATCAAGCTGAATGGAGACGAAACGAGACAAATCGCGTCGAATGGCATCGAATCCCATCGAATCAATTACAGTAGGGTATAGTAGAATAGCGTAGAATGGAGTAGAATGGTGTGCAATGGAATCGAGTAGAGTAGAAAAGAACTGAATAGAGCCGAATAGGGCCAAAGAGGGCCAAATCGAGCTGAATTGAGTGAAATCGAGCCGAATCCAGTGAATCGAGCCTAATGGAGCCAAATCAAGCCTAATCGAGCTGAATCGACACTATTCGAGACAAATGGAGCCGAATGGACATGAATCACACCGATTTGGCCCCTAGTCGCGTCAAAATTTCTCGAATTCAATTGAATAGACTAGAGTAGGGGAGGTTCGGGTAGGCTAGAGTAGGGTAGAATAGAGTAGAATAGAATAAAACAGAACAGAACACAACAAAATAGAACAGAACAACACAGAACGAATACAGAAAAGAGTAGGCTAGAGTAGAGTAGAGGGGAATAGAGTAGAGTAGAATAGATTTGAACAGAGCCGAATCGCGTCGAAATGGGTTGAATCAAATCCAATCAAGTGGATTACAATACCTTAGAGTTGGGTAGCATAGGGTAGGGTAGAATAGAGTAGAATAGTACAGAACAGAGTAGAAACAATACAATAGAGTAGAGAAGAGTAGAATAGAGCTGAATAGAGCCAAATGCAGACAAAATGAGAGGAATCGTGTAGAAGCAAGTAGAGTAAATTAGAGTGGTGTTGGGTAGGGTAGAGCAGAATAGAGTAGAATAGTGTAGAATAGTGTGGAATGAATAGAATGGAGTAGAATGGAGTCAAGTAGAAACGAAGAGAGTCGAAAAGAGTCGAATAGAGCAGAATAGGGCCGAAGAAGGCCAAATCGAGCAGATTCGAAGCGATTCAAGCCAAAACAAGCTGAATGGAGCCTAACTGAGCCGAATAGAGCCAAATCGAGCCGAATCGAGCCGATTCAAGCTTCATCGCCTCGAATCGCGTTCAACGCGTCAAATCCAATCGAGATGTATAGATTAGAGAAGGGGAGGGGAGGGGAGGGGAGAATAGAACAGAGTAGAGTGGAATAGAAGAGATTAGAACAGAATAGAAGGAATAGAATCGAGTAGAATAGAGTGGAAAAGAGTAGAGTCGAATACAGTCGAATAGAGCCGAATAAGCTGAATACAGACGAATGGAGCTGAATACAGCCGAAAAGAGCTGTATACTGCCGAATCACACCTAATCGAGCGGAATCAAGCAGAATCGCACTGACTGTCACCGAACAGCGTCAAATCGAATCAGGTCGAATCGAGTCGAGTCACATCGTTTTGAATCAAACAAGGTCAAATCGCTTCATATCGTGTCGAATTCCCTCGAATCACGTCAAATAACTTCGAATTGCGTCAAACCTCAGAGAATCCTACTGAATCACGTCGAGTCGCATGGAATCTCATCAGATCCCTTCAGATTTGCCGAATCCAGTCAAGTCCTATCAAATCGCTTTGCACGGAATCGAATTGAATCCAATAGATTAAAGTAGGGTAGGTTCGGGTGGGGTGCCGTTGGGTCGGGTAGGGTAGAATAGACTAGAGTACAACAGAATAGGAGAGAATAGAACAGAACAGAAAGAATACAACAGAATAGAATAGAGTCAAAGAGAGAGAACATAGCCGAATTGAGCCGAGTGGAGACAAAACGAGACGAATCACGTCCGGTTGCTTCGAATCGCGTCAAATCAAATCGAATCGATTAGAAGAGATTAGGGTAGGGAAGGGTAGAATAGAATCGAGGAAAATAGTGAGGAATGGAGTTGAACGGAGTCCAATAGAGACGGATAGATAGGAATAGAGTACAAAAGAGTCTAATAGAGCAGAATAGGGCCGAATAGGCCCAAATAAGGCCTAATTGAGCAGAATCCAGCAGAATCGATGGAATTCGGGCCTAATCGAGCCGAATGGAGTGAAATGGAGCCACGTCGAGCCGAATAGAGCCGATTCGAACTGAATCGAGCTGATTCAAGCCTAATCGCGTCAAATCGCGTGGAAATACATCACATCGAATCTAATCAAATAGATTGGGGAAGGGTAGGGGAGGGGCGGGTGGGTAGAATAGAACAGAATAGTACAGAATAGAATATAGTACAGTAGGGTAGAGTAGAGAGAGTAAAGCAGACAAGAGTAGAGCAGAGTAGAATTGAGTCAAATAGAGTCAAAGAGTGCAGGATATAGCTGAATAGAGCCAATTCTGGCCGAATCGAGTCTAATGGAAACAAAACGAGATGAATCACACCGAATTGCTTCGAATCGCATCCAATCGAATAGATTAGAGTATCGTAGGGTAGAATAGAACAGAATAGAGTAGAATAGCGTAGAATGGAGAAGAGTGGAGTCAAATGGAGTCGAACAGAGACAAATAGAGTAGAAAAGAGTCGAATCGAGCCAAATAGGGCCGAATAAGGCTGAACCGTGTGGAAACGAGGTGAATTGAAGCGATTCGAGCCAAATCGAGCTGAATCGAGCTGATGTTGCGGAATCGAGCCGACTCAAGCGTGATGGTGTACGGTCGCATGGAAATGCTTTGAATCGAATCAAATGGAATCGATTAGAATAGGTTAGGGTAGGGTAGTTTATGATAGGAAGACTAGGGTAGATGCAAGTAGACTACATTAGAGTAGACAAGAGAAGGCAAGAGTAGAAGCCTAGACTAGTAAGCTGGACTAGTCAGCTAGACTAGTGGCATAGAGCAGTAGCCTAGACAACTAGTCTTGAATAGTACCCTAAGTCAGTAATCTGAACGAGTACCCTTGCCTGAACTCTTAGCCTAATCTAGTACCCTTGCCTTAACTTGTAGTCCTAACAAGTACCCTTGCCTTAACCAGTAGTCTTCACTAGTACCCTTCCTTCACTAGTAGTATGTCCTTAACAAGCAGCCTGAACTGGTACTCTTGCCTTAACCAGTACCCTCAACAAGTACCCATGCCTTAACTAGTAGCCTGGCCTTAACTAGTAGCCTGGCCTTAACTAGTAGCCTGAACTAGTACACTTGCCTTAAGGAGTACCCTTGCCCGAACTACTCCCCTTAATTAGGACCCTTATTGAGTAACCCTAAGTAGTAGAGTATGGTACGGTGGGGTAGCATAGGGTAGGGAAGCATACGGTGGAACAGAGAAAATAGAAGGAAATAGAATAGAACAGCATAGGTCAGGGTAGGTTAGCTTAGTGTAGGGTATGGTAGAGTAGCATAGGATGGACTAGAGAAAATAGAAAAGGAGACTAGAAAAGAGCAGACTAGATTAGGATAGGCTAGGGTGGGGGAGGGTTTTGTAGAATACAGTAGTGTAGAATGGAATAGAATGGTGTGGAATGGAGTCAAATGGATTCGAACAGAGATGCAGAGAGTAGAAAAGAGTTGAATAGAGCCGAATAACGCTGAATAGGACCACATATGGCCAAAATGAGCCGAATCGAGTCGAGTCGACCAGATTCGGGATGAATGGAGCCTAGTGGAGCTGAAACGAGCCAAATAGAGACAAACTGAACCCAGCAAAATCGAGCCAAAACACACTTAATTGCATCCTATTGCATCGGATCTCGTCGAATTCCATCCAATCCCACCAAAACGCATCAAATCTCGCGGAATCTCACCGAATCCCGTCGAATTGTCTCAAATCGGGTCGAATGGTGTCAAACTGAATGGAATCGAATTAAATTGAATAGATTAGAGTAGTGTAGGTTAGACTGGGATTCAGTAGGGAAGGGCACAGAAGACTAGAATAGAGTAGAACAGAAGAGAATACCAAGAGTAGAATGGAGTAGAGTTGAGTAGAGTGGAATAGTCAGAGTCGGGTAGTGCAGAATATAGATGAATAGATCCAATTCAAGCCGAATCGATTCGAATGGAGAGGAAAGGAGACAAATCGTGATGAATCGAATCGAATCGAATAGATTAGAGTAGGGTAGGGTAGAACAGAATAGAATAGAGTAGAAAAGAGTAGAATGGTGTGGAAGGGAGTTGAATGGAGCCAAATAGAGACAAATAAAGTAGAAAGGGTTGAGTAGAGCTGAACAGGGCTGAATAAGGTTCACTCGAGCCTAATTATGCTGAATTGAGCAGAATCGAGACGAATTGACCCAATTCAAGCCAAATAGAGCTAAATCGAGCCGATTCAAGCCTAATCACATGGAATCGCGTCGAAATGCGTTGAATCGAATAGATTAGAGTAGAGGAGGGTACGGCAGGAGAGGCTAGACTACAACACAACAGAACACAATAGAAAGAAGAGAATAGAATTAAGTAGAGTCGGGTCCAGTACAATAGAGTCAAATCGAGTTGAAGAGAGCCGAAAAGAGCCAAACAGAGCTGAATACAGCCGAATTGACCAAATTCAAGGTGAATCGAGATGAATCATGTCGAGTCGTTTGAAATGTGTCGAATCGAATCAAATAGATTAGTGTGGGGAAGGTAAGGTTAGGGTAGGGTAGAGAAGAATAGAATAGAGTAGAATAGAACAGAACAGAAAGAATCGTGTAGACAAGAGTCAAATAGAGTCGACTACTGCCAAAAAGAGCCGAATAGAGTGGAAAAGAGCCGAATAGAACCGAATCGAGTTTAATGGAGCAGAAAGGAGATGAATCGAGCCGATATGACCCGAATCAGGTCGAATCCCATTCAAGTGTGTCGAATAGCATAGAACAGATTACAGTAGGCTAAGTTAGGGTAGGGTAGGGTAGAATAGAGTGCAGTAGAACAGAACAGAACAGAAGAGAACAGAACTGAAAGAATAGGGTCGAGAAGAGCAGAGTATAGAAGAGTAGAGTAGAGTAGAGTCGAACATTGCCGAATAGAGCCAAATAGAGCCCAAAAGAGCTAAATGGATAGAAACCAAGACGAATCACGCCGAATCCCGTGGAATCGTGCCGTATCGCGTCGAATCCCGTCGAATTGCACTGAATCTGATCAATTCCAATCCAATCCAATCCAATCAATTAGAATAGACTAGAGTAGGGTAGAGTACAATACAATACAGTAGAGAATAGTTTAGGATGGAGTAGAATGGTGTAGCATGGAGTCGAAAAGAGATAATAGAGTTGAGTAGAGTCTAATAGAGCGGAATAGAGCTGCATAGAGTCTATTCGAGCTGACTAGAGCCGAATGGAGCCGATTAGAGCTGAATCGAACCGATTTAAGCCGACTGGGGATGAATGGAGTGGAAAGGATCCAATTTGAGCCGAATCGCATCGAGATGCGTGGAATCGAATCCAGTAGAATAGATTAGATTAGGTAGGATAGAAGAGAGTAGACTTGAACACAGTAGAAGAGAATGGAAAGGATACAATAGAATAGAGTAGAAAAGGGTAGAGCAGAGCAGAATAGTGTAGAGTAGAATAGAGTAGAGTAGAACAGAGTCGAGTCAAGCTGAATGGAGATGAAACGAGACAAATCGCGTCGAATGGCATCGAATCCCATCGAATCAATTACAGTAGGGTATAGTAGAATAGCGTAGAATGGAGTAGAATGGTGTGCAATGGAATCGAGTAGAGTAGAAAAGAACTGAATAGAGCCGAATAGGGCCAAAGAGGGCCAAATCGAGCTGAATTGAGCGAAATCGAGCCGAATCCAGTGAATCGAGCCTAATGGAGCCAAATCAAGCCTAATCGAGCTGAATCGACACTATTCGAGACAAATGGAGCCGAATGGACATGAATCACACCGATTTGGCCCCTAGTCGCGTCAAAATTTCTCGAATTCAATTGAATAGACTAGAGTAGGGGAGGTTCGGGTAGGCTAGAGTAGGGTAGAATAGAGTAGAATAGAATAAAACAGAACAGAACACAACAAAATAGAACAGAACAACACAGAACGAATACAGAAAAGAGTAGGCTAGAGTAGAGTAGAGGGGAATAGAGTAGAGTAGAATAGATTTGAACAGAGCCAAATCGAGCCGAATCGCGTCGAAATGGGTTGAATCAAATCCAATCAAGTGGATTACAATACCTTAGAGTTGGGTAGCATAGGGTAGGGTAGAATAGAGTAGAATAGTACAGAACAGAGTAGAAACAATACAATAGAGTAGAGAAGAGTAGAATAGAGCTGAATAGAGCCAAATGCAGACAAAATGAGAGGAATCGTGTAGAAGCAAGTAGAGTAAATTAGAGTGGTGTTGGGTAGGGTAGAGCAGAATAGAGTAGAATAGTGTAGAATAGTGTGGAATGAATAGAATGGAGTAGAATGGAGTCAAGTAGAAACGAAGAGAGTCGAAAAGAGTCGAATAGAGCAGAATAGGGCCGAAGAAGGCCAAATCGAGCAGATTCGAAGCGATTCAAGCCAAAACAAGCTGAATGGAGCCTAACTGAGCCGAATAGAGCCAAATCGAGCCGAATCGAGCCGATTCAAGCTTCATCGCCTCGAATCGCGTTCAACGCGTCAAATCCAATCGAGACGTATAGATTAGAGAAGGGGAGGGGAGGGGAGGGGAGAATAGAACAGAGTAGAGTGGAATAGAAGAGATTAGAACAGAATAGAAGGAATAGAATCGAGTAGAATAGAGTGGAAAAGAGTAGAGTCGAATACAGTCGAATAGAGCCGAATAAGCTGAATACAGACGAATGGAGCTGAATACAGCCGAAAAGAGCTGTATACTGCCGAATCACACCTAATCGAGCGGAATCAAGCAGAATCGCACTGACTGTCACCGAACAGCGTCAAATCGAATCAGGTCGAATTGAGTCGAGTCACATCGTTTTGAATCAAACAAGGTCAAATCGCTTCATATCGTGTCGAATTCCATCGAATCACGTCAAATAACTTCGAATTGCGTCAAACCTCAGAGAATCCTACTGAATCACGTCGAGTCGCATGGAATCTCATCAGATCCCTTCAGATTTGCCGAATCCAGTCAAGTCCTATCAAATCGCTTTGCACGGAATCGAATTGAATCCAATAGATTAAAGTAGGGTAGGTTCGGGTGGGGTGCCGTTGGGTCGGGTAGGGTAGAATAGACTAGAGTACAACAGAATAGGAGAGAATAGAACAGAACAGAAAGAATACAACAGAATAGAATAGAGTCAAAGAGAGAGAACATAGCCGAATTGAGCCGAGTGGAGACAAAACGAGACGAATCACGTCCGGTTGCTTCGAATCGCGTCAAATCAAATCGAATCGATTAGAAGAGATTAGGGTAGGGAAGGGTAGAATAGAATCGAGGAAAATAGTGAGGAATGGAGTTGAACGGAGTCCAATAGAGACGGATAGATAGGAATAGAGTACAAAAGAGTCTAATAGAGCAGAATAGGGCCGAATAGGCCCAAATAAGGCCTAATTGAGCAGAATCCAGCAGAATCGATGGAATTCGGGCCTAATCGAGCCGAATGGAGTGAAATGGAGCCAAGTCGAGCCGAATAGAGCCGATCCGAACTGAATCGAGCTGATTCAAGCCTAATCGCGTCAAATCGCGTGGAAATACGTCACATCGAATCTAATCAAATAGATTGGGGAAGGGTAGGGGAGGGGCGGGTGGGTAGAATAGAACAGAATAGTACAGAATAGAATATAGTACAGTAGGGTAGAGTAGAGAGAGTAAAGCAGACAAGAGTAGAGCAGAGTAGAATTGAGTCAAATAGAGTCAAAGAGTGCAGGATATAGCTGAATAGAGCCAATTCTGGCCGAATCGAGTCAAATGGAAACAAAACGAGATGAATCACACCGAATTGCTTCGAATCGCATCCAATCGAATAGATTAGAGTATCGTAGGGTAGAATAGAACAGAATAGAGTAGAATAGCGTAGAATGGAGAAGAGTGGAGTCAAATGGAGTCGAACAGAGACAAATAGAGTAGAAAAGAGTCGAATCGAGCCAAATAGGGCCGAATAAGGCTGAACAGTGTGGAAACGAGCTGAATTGAAGCGATTCGAGCCAAATCGAGCTGAATCGAGCTGATGTTGCGGAATCGAGCCGACTCAAGCGTGATGGTGTCCGGTCGCATGGAAATGCTTTGAATCGAATCAAATGGAATCGATTAGAATAGGTTAGGGTAGGGTAGTTTATGATAGGACGACTAGGGTAGATGCAAGTAGACTACATTAGAGTAGACAAGAGAAGGCTAGAGTAGAAGCCTAGACTAGTAAGCTGGACTAGTCAGCTAGACTAGTGGCATAGAGCAGTAGCCTAGACAACTAGTCTTGAATAGTACCCTAAGTCAGTAATCTGAACGAGTACCCTTGCCTGAACTCTTAGCCTAATCTAGTACCCTTGCCTTAACTAGTAGTCCTAACAAGTACCCTTGCCTTAACCAGTAGTCTTCACAAGTACCCTTGCCTTCACTAGTAGTATGTCCTTAACAAGTAGCCTGAACTGGTACCCTTGCCTTAACCAGTACCCTCAACAAGTACCCATGCCTTAACTAGTAGCCTGGCCTTAACTAGTAGCCTGGCCTTAACTAGTAGCCTGAACTAGTACACTTGCCTTAAGGAGTACCCTTGCCCCAACTACTCCCCTTAATTAGGACCCTTATTGAGTAACCCTAAGTAGTAGAGTATGGTACGGTGGGGTAGCATAGGGAAGGGAAGCATACGGTGGAACAGAGAAAATAGAAGGAAATAGAATAGAACAGCATAGGTCAGGGTAGGTTAGCTTAGTGTAGGGTATGGTAGAGTAGCATAGGATGGAATAGAGAAAATAGAAAAGGAGACTAGAAAAGAGCAGACTAGATTAGGATAGGCTAGGGTGGGGGAGGGTTTTGTAGAATACAGTAGTGTAGAATGGAATAGAATGGTGTGGAATGGAGTCAAATGGATTCGAACAGAGATGCAGAGAGTAGAAAAGAGTTGAATAGAGCCGAATAACGCTGAATAGGACCACATATGGCCAAAATGAGCCGAATCGAGTCGAGTCGACCAGATTCGGGATGAATGGAGCCTAGTGGAGCTGAAACGAGCCAAATAGAGACAAACTGAACCCAGCAAAATTGAGCCAAAACACACTTAATTGCATCCTATTGCATCGGATCTCGTCGAATTCCATCCAATCCCACCAAAACGCATCAAATCTCGCGGAATCTCACCGAATCCCGTCGAATTGTCTCAAATCGGGTCGAATGGTGTCAAACTGAATGGAATCGAATTAAATTGAATAGATTAGAGTAGTGTAGGTTAGACTGGGATTCAGTAGGGAAGGGCACAGAAGACTAGAATAGAGTAGAACAGAAGAGAATACCAAGAGTAGAATGGAGTAGAGTTGAGTAGAGTGGAATAGTCAGAGTCGGGTAGTGCAGAATATAGATGAATAGATCCAATTCAAGCCGAATCGATTCGAATGGAGAGGAAAGGAGACAAATCGTGATGAATCGAATCGAATCGAATAGATTAGAGTAGGGTAGGGTAGAACAGAATAGAATAGAGTAGAAAAGAGTAGAATGGTGTGGAAGGGAGTTGAATGGAGCCAAATAGAGACAAATAAAGTAGAAAGGGTTGAGTAGAGCTGAACAGGGCTGAATAAGGTTCACTCGAGCCTAATTATGCTGAATTGAGCAGAATCGAGACGAATTGACCCAATTCAAGCCAAATAGAGCTAAATCGAGCCGATTCAAGCCTAATCACATGGAATCGCGTCGAAATGCGTTGAATCGAATAGATTAGAGTAGAGGAGGGTACGGCAGGAGAGGCTAGACTACAACACAGCAGAACACAATAGAAAGAAGAGAATAGAATTAAGTAGAGTCGGGTCCAGTACAATAGAGTCAAATCGAGTTGAAGAGAGCCGAAAAGAGCCAAACAGAGCTGAATACAGCCGAATTGACCAAATTCAAGGTGAATCGAGATGAATCATGTCGAGTCGTTTGAAATGTGTCGAATCGAATCAAATAGATTAGTGTGGGGAAGGTAAGGTTAGGGTAGGGTAGAGAAGAATAGAATAGAGTAGAATAGAACAGAACAGAAAGAATCGTGTAGACTAGAGTCAAATAGAGTCGACTACTGCCAAAAAGAGCCGAATAGAGTGGAAAAGAGCCGAATAGAACCGAATCGAGTTTAATGGAGCAGAAAGGAGATGAATCGAGCCGATATGACCCGAATCAGGTCGAATCCCATTCAAGTGTGTCGAATAGCATAGAACAGATTACAGTAGGCTAAGTTAGGGTAGGGTAGGGTAGAATAGAGTGCAGTAGAACAGAACAGAACAGAAGAGAACAGAACTGAAAGAATAGGGTCGAGAAGAGCAGAGTATAGAAGAGTAGAGTAGAGTAGAGTCGAACATTGCCGAATAGAGCCAAATAGAGCCCAAAAGAGCTAAATGGATAGAAACCAAGACGAATCACGCCGAATCCCGTGGAATCGTGCCGTATCGCGTCGAATCCCGTCGAATTGCACTGAATCTGATCAATTCCAATCCAATCCAATCCAATCAATTAGAATAGACTAGAGTAGGGTAGAGTACAATACAATACAGTAGAGAATAGTTTAGGATGGAGTAGAATGGTGTAGCATGGAGTCGAAAAGAGATAATAGAGTTGAGTAGAGTCTAATAGAGCCGAATAGAGCTGCATAGAGTCTATTCGAGCTGACTAGAGCCGAATGGAGCCGATTAGAGCTGAATCGAACCGATTTAAGCCGACTGGGGATGAATGGAGTGGAAAGGAGCCAATTTGAGCCGAATCGCATCGAGATGCGTGGAATCGAATCCAGTAGAATAGATTAGATTAGGTAGGATAGAAGAGAGTAGACTTGAACACAGTAGAAGAGAATGGAAAGGATACAATACAATAGAGTGGAAAAGGGTAGAGCAGAGCAGAATAGTGTAGAGTAGAATAGAGTAGAGTAGAACAGAGTCGAATCAAGCTGAATGGAGACGAAACGAGACAAATCGCGTCGAATGGCATCGAATCCCATCGAATCAATTACAGTAGGGTATAGTAGAAGAGCGTAGAATGGAGTAGAATGGTGTGCAATGGAATCGAGTAGAGTAGAAAAGAGCTGAATAGAGCCGAATAGGGCCAAAGAGGGCCAAATCGAGCTGAATTGAGCGAAATCGAGCCGAATCCAGTGAATCGAGCCTAATGGAGCCAAATCGAGCCTAATCGAGCTGAATCGACACTATTCGAGACAAATGGAGCCGAATGGACATGAATCACACCGATTTGGCCCCTAGTCGCGTCAAAATTTCTCGAATTCAATTGAATAGACTAGAGTAGGGGAGGTTCGGGTAGGCTAGAGTAGGGTAGAATAGAGTAGAATAGAATAAAACAGAACAGAACACAACAAAATAGAACAGAACAACACAGAACGAATACAGAAAAGAGTAGGCTAGAGTAGAGTAGAGGGGAATAGAGTAGAGTAGAATAGATTTGAACAGAGCCAAATCGAGCCGAATCGCGTCGAAATGGGTTGAATCAAATCCAATCAAGTGGATTACAATACCTTAGAGTTGGGTAGCATAGGGTAGGGTAGAATAGAGTAGAATAGTACAGAACAGAGTAGAAACAATACAATAGAGTAGAGAAGAGTAGAATAGAGCTGAATAGAGCCAAATGCAGACAAAATGAGAGGAATCGTGTAGAAGCAAGTAGAGTAAATTAGAGTGGTGTTGGGTAGGGTAGAGCAGAATAGAGTAGAATAGTGTAGAATAGTGTGGAATGAATAGAATGGAGTAGAATGGAGTCAAGTAGAAACGAAGAGAGTCGAAAAGAGTCGAATAGAGCAGAATAGGGCCGAAGAAGGCCAAATCGAGCAGATTCGAAGCGATTCAAGCCAAAACAAGCTGAATGGAGCCTAACTGAGCCGAATAGAGCCAAATCGAGCCGAATCGAGCCGATTCAAGCTTCATCGCCTCGAATCGCGTTCAACGCGTCAAATCCAATCGAGACGTATAGATTAGAGAAGGGGAGGGGAGGGGAGGGGAGAATAGAACAGAGTAGAGTGGAATAGAAGAGATTAGAACAGAATAGAAGGAATAGAATCGAGTAGAATAGAGTGGAAAAGAGTAGAGTCGAATACAGTCGAATAGAGCCGAATAAGCTGAATACAGACGAATGGAGCTGAATACAGCCGAAAAGAGCTGTATACTGCCGAATCACACCTAATCGAGCGGAATCAAGCAGAATCGCACTGACTGTCACCGAACAGCGTCAAATCGAATCAGGTCGAATCGAGTCGAGTCACATCGTTTTGAATCAAACAAGGTCAAATCGCTTCATATCGTGTCGAATTCCATCGAATCACGTCAAATAACTTCGAATTGCGTCAAATCTCAGAGAATCCTACTGAATCACGTCGAGTCGCATGGAATCTCATCAGATCCCTTCAGATTTGCCGAATCCAGTCAAGTCCTATCAAATCGCTTTGCACGGAATCGAATTGAATCCAATAGATTAAAGTAGGGTAGGTTCGGGTGGGGTGCCGTTGGGTCGGGTAGGGTAGAATAGACTAGAGTACAACAGAATAGGAGAGAATAGAACAGAACAGAAAGAATACAACAGAATAGAATAGAGTCAAAGAGAGAGAACATAGCCGAATTGAGCCGAGTGGAGACAAAACGAGACGAATCACGTCCGGTTGCTTCGAATCGCGTCAAATCAAATCGAATCGATTAGAAGAGATTAGGGTAGGGAAGGGTAGAATAGAATCGAGGAAAATAGTGAGGAATGGAGTTGAACGGAGTCCAATAGAGACGGATAGATAGGAATAGAGTACAAAAGAGTCTAATAGAGCAGAATAGGGCCGAATAGGCCCAAATAAGGCCTAATTGAGCAGAATCCAGCAGAATCGATGGAATTCGGGCCTAATCGAGCCGAATGGAGTGAAATGGAGCCAAGTCGAGCCGAATAGAGCCGATCCGAACTGAATCGAGCTGATTCAAGCCTAATCGCGTCAAATCGCGTGGAAATACATCACATCGAATCTAATCAAATAGTTTAGGGAAGGGTAGGGGAGGGGCGGGTGGGTAGAATAGAACAGAATAGTACAGAATAGAATATAGTACAGTAGGGTAGAGTAGAGAGAGTAAAGCAGACAAGAGTAGAGCAGAGTAGAATTGAGTCAAATAGAGTCAAAGAGTGCAGGATATAGCTGAATAGAGCCAATTCTGGCCGAATCGAGTCTAATGGAAACAAAACGAGATGAATCACACCGAATTGCTTCGAATCGCATCCAATCGAATAGATTAGAGTATCGTAGGGTAGAATAGAACAGAATAGAGTAGAATAGCGTAGAATGGAGAAGAGTGGAGTCAAATGGAGTCGAACAGAGACAAATAGAGTAGAAAAGAGTCGAATCGAGCCAAATAGGGCCGAATAAGGCTGAACCGTGTGGAAACGAGCTGAATTGAAGCGATTCGAGCCAAATCGAGCTGATGTTGCGGAATCGAGCCGACTCAAGCGTGATGGTGTCCGGTCGCATGGAAATGCTTTGAATCGAATCAAATGGAATCGATTAGAATAGGTTAGGGTAGGGTAGTTTATGATAGGAAGACTAGGGTAGATGCAAGTAGACTACATTAGAGTAGACAAGAGAAGGCTAGAGTAGAAGCCTAGACTAGTAAGCTGGACTAGTCAGCTAGACTAGTGGCATAGAGCAGTAGCCTAGACAACTAGTCTTGAATAGTACCCTAAGTCAGTAATCTGAACGAGTACCCTTGCCTGAACTCTTAGCCTAATCTAGTACCCTTGCCTTAACTAGTAGTCCTAACAAGTACCCTTGCCTTAACCAGTAGTCTTCACTAGTACCCTTCCTTCACTAGTAGTATGTCCTTAACAAGCAGCCTGAACTGGTATCCTAGCCTTAACCAGTATCCTCAACAAGTACCCATGCCTTAACTAGTAGCCTGGCCTTAACCTGTAGCCTGAACTAGTACACTTGCCTTAAGGAGTACCCTTGCCCGAACTACTCCCCTTAATTAGGACCCTTATTGAGTAACCCTAAGTAGTAGAGTATGGTACGGTGGGGTAGCATAGGGAAGGGAAGCATACAGTGGAACAGAGAAAATAGAAGGAAATAGAATAGAACAGCATAGGTCAGGGTAGGTTAGCTTAGTGTAGGGTATGGTAGAGTAGCATAGGATGGAATAGAGAAAATAGAAAAGGAGACTAGAAAAGAGCAGACTAGATTAGGATAGGCTAGGGTGGGGGAGGGTTTTGTAGAATACAGTAGTGTAGAATGGAATAGAATGGTGTGGAATGGAGTCAAATGGATTCGAACAGAGATGCAGAGAGTAGAAAAGAGTTGAATAGAGCCGAATAACGCTGAATAGGACCACATATGGCCAAAATGAGCCGAATCGAGTCGAGTCGACCAGATTCGGGATGAATGGAGCCTAGTGGAGCTGAAACGAGCCAAATAGAGACAAACTGAACCCAGCAAAATTGAGCCAAAACACACTTAATTGCATCCTATTGCATCGGATCTCGTCGAATTCCATCCAATCCCACCAAAACGCATCAAATCTCGCGGAATCTCACCGAATCCCGTCGAATTGTCTCAAATCGGGTCGAATGGTGTCAAACTGAATGGAATCGAATTAAATTGAATAGATTAGAGTAGTGTAGGTTAGACTGGGATTCAGTAGGGAAGGGCACAGAAGACTAGAATAGAGTAGAACAGAAGAGAATACCAAGAGTAGAATGGAGTAGAGTTGAGTAGAGTGGAATAGTCAGAGTCGGGTAGTGCAGAATATAGATGAATAGATCCAATTCAAGCCGAATCGATTCGAATGGAGAGGAAAGGAGACAAATCGTGATGAATCGAATCGAATCGAATAGATTAGAGTAGGGTAGGGTAGAACAGAATAGAATAGAGTAGAAAAGAGTAGAATGGTGTGGAAGGGAGTTGAATGGAGCCAAATAGAGACAAATAAAGTAGAAAGGGTTGAGTAGAGCTGAACAGGGCTGAATAAGGTTCACTCGAGCCTAATTATGCTGAATTGAGCAGAATCGAGACGAATTGACCCAATTCAAGCCAAATAGAGCTAAATCGAGCCGATTCAAGCCTAATCACATGGAATCGCGTCGAAATGCGTTGAATCGAATAGATTAGAGTAGAGGAGGGTACGGCAGGAGAGGCTAGACTACAACACAGCAGAACACAATAGAAAGAAGAGAATAGAATTAAGTAGAGTCGGGTCCAGTACAATAGAGTCAAATCGAGTTGAAGAGAGCCGAAAAGAGCCAAACAGAGCTGAATACAGCCGAATTGACCAAATTCAAGGTGAATCGAGATGAATCATGTCGAGTCGTTTGAAATGTGTCGAATCGAATCAAATAGATTAGTGTGGGGAAGGTAAGGTTAGGGTAGGGTAGAGAAGAATAGAATAGAGTAGAATAGAACAGAACAGAAAGAATCGTGTAGACTAGAGTCAAATAGAGTCGACTACTGCCAAAAAGAGCCGAATAGAGTGGAAAAGAGCCGAATAGAACCGAATCGAGTTTAATGGAGCAGAAAGGAGATGAATCGAGCCGATATGACCCGAATCAGGTCGAATCCCATTCAAGTGTGTCGAATAGCATAGAACAGATTACAGTAGGCTAAGTTAGGGTAGGGTAGGGTAGAATAGAGTGCAGTAGAACAGAACAGAACAGAAGAGAACAGAACTGAAAGAATAGGGTCGAGAAGAGCAGAGTATAGAAGAGTAGAGTAGAGTAGAGTCGAACATTGCCGAATAGAGCCAAATAGAGCCCAAAAGAGCTAAATGGATAGAAACCAAGACGAATCACGCCGAATCCCGTGGAATCGTGCCGTATCGCGTCGAATCCCGTCGAATTGCACTGAATCTGATCAATTCCAATCCAATCCAATCCAATCAATTAGAATAGACTAGAGTAGGGTAGAGTACAATACAATACAGTAGAGAATAGTTTAGGATGGAGTAGAATGGTGTAGCATGGAGTCGAAAAGAGATAATAGAGTTGAGTAGAGTCTAATAGAGCCGAATAGAGCTGCATAGAGTCTATTCGAGCTGACTAGAGCCGAATGGAGCCGATTAGAGCTGAATCGAACCGATTTAAGCCGACTGGGGATGAATGGAGTGGAAAGGAGCCAATTTGAGCCGAATCGCATCGAGATGCGTGGAATCGAATCCAGTAGAATAGATTAGATTAGGTAGGATAGAAGAGAGTAGACTTGAACACAGTAGAAGAGAATGGAAAGGATACAATACAATAGAGTGGAAAAGGGTAGAGCAGAGCAGAATAGTGTAGAGTAGAATAGAGTAGAGTAGAACAGAGTCGAATCAAGCTGAATGGAGACGAAACGAGACAAATCGCGTCGAATGGCATCGAATCCCATCGAATCAATTACAGTAGGGTATAGTAGAAGAGCGTAGAATGGAGTAGAATGGTGTGCAATGGAATCGAGTAGAGTAGAAAAGAGCTGAATAGAGCCGAATAGGGCCAAAGAGGGCCAAATCGAGCTGAATTGAGCGAAATCGAGCCGAATCCAGTGAATCGAGCCTAATGGAGCCAAATCGAGCCTAATCGAGCTGAATCGACACTATTCGAGACAAATGGAGCCGAATGGACATGAATCACACCGATTTGGCCCCTAGTCGCGTCAAAATTTCTCGAATTCAATTGAATAGACTAGAGTAGGGGAGGTTCGGGTAGGCTAGAGTAGGGTAGAATAGAGTAGAATAGAATAAAACAGAACAGAACACAACAAAATAGAACAGAACAACACAGAACGAATACAGAAAAGAGTAGGCTAGAGTAGAGTAGAGGGGAATAGAGTAGAGTAGAATAGATTTGAACAGAGCCAAATCGAGCCGAATCGCGTCGAAATGGGTTGAATCAAATCCAATCAAGTGGATTACAATACCTTAGAGTTGGGTAGCATAGGGTAGGGTAGAATAGAGTAGAATAGTACAGAACAGAGTAGAAACAATACAATAGAGTAGAGAAGAGTAGAATAGAGCTGAATAGAGCCAAATGCAGACAAAATGAGAGGAATCGTGTAGAAGCAAGTAGAGTAAATTAGAGTGGTGTTGGGTAGGGTAGAGCAGAATAGAGTAGAATAGTGTAGAATAGTGTGGAATGAATAGAATGGAGTAGAATGGAGTCAAGTAGAAACGAAGAGAGTCGAAAAGAGTCGAATAGAGCAGAATAGGGCCGAAGAAGGCCAAATCGAGCAGATTTGAAGCGATTCAAGCCAAAACAAGCTGAATGGAGCCTAACTGAGCCGAATAGAGCCAAATCGAGCCGAATCGAGCCGATTCAAGCTTCATCGCCTCGAATCGCGTTCAACGCGTCAAATCCAATCGAGATGTATAGATTAGAGAAGGGGAGGGGAGGGGAGGGGAGAATAGAACAGAGTAGAGTGGAATAGAAGAGATTAGAACAGAATAGAAGGAATAGAATCGAGTAGAATAGAGTGGAAAAGAGTAGAGTCGAATACAGTCGAATAGAGCCGAATAAGCTGAATAGAGACGAGTGGAGCTGAATACAGCCGAAAAGAGCTGTATACTGCCAAATCACACCTAATCGAGCGGAATCAAGCAGAATCGCACTGACTGTCACCGAACAGCGTCGAATCGAATCAGGTCGAATCGAGTCGAGTCACATCGTTTTGAATCAAACAAGGTCAAATCGCTTCATATCGTGTCGAATCCCATCGAATCACGTCGAATAACTTCGAATTGCGTCAAACCTCAGAGAATCCTACTGAATCACGTCGAGTCGCATGGAATCTCATCAAATCCCTTCAGATCTTGCCGAATCCAGTCAAGTCCTATCAAATCGCTTTGCACGGAATCGAATTGAATCCAATAGATTAAAGTAGGGTAGGTTCGGGTGGGGTGCCGTTGGGTCGGGTAGGGTAGAATAGAATAGAGTACAACAGAATAGGAGAGAATAGAACAGAACAGAAAGAATACAACAGAATAGAATAGAGTCAAAGAGAGAGAACATAGCCGAATTGAGCCGAGTGGAGACAAAACGAGACGAATCACGTCCGGTTGCTTCGAATCGCGTCAAATCAAATCGAATCGATTAGAAGAGATTAGGGTAGGGAAGGGTAGAATAGAATCGAGGAAAATAGTGAGGAATGGAGTTGAACGGAGTCCAATAGAGACGGATAGATAGGAATAGAGTACAAAAGAGTCTAATAGAGCAGAATAGGGCCGAATAGGCCCAAATAAGGCCTAATTGAGCAGAATCCAGCAGAATCGATGGAATTCGGGCCTAATCGAGCCGAATGGAGTGAAATGGAGCCACGTCGAGCCGAATAGAGCCGATTCGAACTGAATCGAGCTGATTCAAGCCTAATCGCGTCAAATCGCGTGGAAATACATCACATCGAATCTAATCAAATAGATTGGGGAAGGGTAGGGGAGGGGCGGGTGGGTAGAATAGAACAGAATAGTACAGAATAGAATATAGTACAGTAGGGTAGAGTAGAGAGAGTAAAGCAGACAAGAGTAGAGCAGAGTAGAATTGAGTCAAATAGAGTCAAAGAGTGCAGGATATAGCTGAATAGAGCCAATTCTGGCCGAATCGAGTCAAATGGAAACAAAACGAGATGAATCACACCGAATTGCTTCGAATCGCATCCAATCGAATAGATTAGAGTATCGTAGGGTAGAATAGAACAGAATAGAGTAGAATAGCGTAGAATGGAGAAGAGTGGAGTCAAATGGAGTCGAACAGAGACAAATAGAGTAGAAAAGAGTCGAATCGAGCCAAATAGGGCCGAATAAGGCTGAACCGAGTGGAAACGAGCTGAATTGAAGTGATTCGAGCCAAATCGAGCTGAATCGAGCTGATGTTGCGGAATCGAGCTGACTCAAGCGTGATGGTGTCCGGTCGCATGGAAATGCTTTGAATCGAATCAAATGGAATAGATTAGAATAGGTTAGGGTAGGGTAGTTTATGATAGGAAGACTAGGGTAGATGCAAGTAGACTACATTAGAGTAGACAAGAGAAGGCTAGAGTAGAAGCCTAGACTAGTAAGCTGGACTAGTCAGCTAGACTAGTGGCATAGAGCAGTAGCCTAGACAACTAGTCTTGAATAGTACCCTAAGTTAGTAATCTGAACGAGTACCCTTGCCTGAACTCTTAGCCTAATCTAGTACCCTTGCCTTAACTAGTAGAACTAACAAGTACCCTTGCCTTAACCAGTAGTCTTCACTAGTACCCTTGCCTTCACTAGTAGTATGTCCTTAACAAATAGCCTGAACTGGTCCCCTTGCCTTAACCAGTACCCTCAACAAGTACCCATGCCTTAACTAGTAGCCTGGCCTTAACTAGTAGCCTGAACTAGTACACTTGCCTTAAGGAGTACCCTTGCCCCAACTACTCCCCTTAATTAGGACCCTTATTGAGTAACCCTAAGTAGTAGAGTATGGTACGGTGGGGTAGCATAGGGAAGGGAAGCATACGGTGGAAGAGAGAAAATAGAAGGAAATAGAATAGAACAGCATAGGTCAGGGTAGGTTAGCTTAGTGTAGGGTATGGTAGAGTAGCATAGGATGGAATAGAGAAAATAGAAAAGGAGACTAGAAAAGAGCAGACTAGATTAGGATAGGCTAGGGTGGGGGAGGGTTTTGTAGAATACAGTAGTGTAGAATGGAATAGAATGGTGTGGAATGGAGTCAAATGGATTCGAACAGAGATGCAGAGAGTAGAAAAGAGTTGAATAGAGCCGAATAACGCTGAATAGGACCAAATATGGCCAAAGTGAGCTGAATCGAGTCGAGTCGACCAGATTCGGGATGAATGGAGCCTAGTGGAGCTGAAACGAGCCAAATAGAGACAAACTGAACCCAGCAAAATCGAGCCAAAACACACTTAATTGCATCCTATTGCACCGGATCTCGTCGAATTCCATCCAATCCCACCAAAACGCATCAAATCTCGCGGAATCTCACCGAATCCCGTCGAATTGTCTCAAATCGGGTCGAATGGTGTCAAACTGAATGGAATCGAATTAAATTGAATAGATTAGAGTAGTGTAGGTTAGACTGGGATTCAGTAGGGAAGGGCACAGAAGACTAGAATAGAGTAGAACAGAAGAGAATACCAAGAGTAGAATGGAGTAGAGTTGAGTAGAGTGGAATAGTCAGAGTCGGGTAGTGCAGAATATAGATGAATAGATCCAATTCAAGCCGAATCGATTCGAATGGAGAGGAAGGAGACAAATCGTGATGAATCGAATCGATTAGAATAGATTAGAGTAGGGTAGGGTAGAACAGAATAGAATAGAGTAGAAAAGAGTAGAATGGTGTGGAAGGGAGTTGAATGGAGCCAAATAGAGACAAATAAAGTAGAAAGGGTTGAGTAGAGCTGAACAGGGCTGAATAAGGTTCACTCGAGCCTAATTATGCTGAATTGAGCAGAATCGAGACGAATTGACCCAATTCAAGCCAAATAGAGCTAAATCGAGCCGATTCAAGCCTAATCACATGGAATCGCGTCGAAATGCGTTGAATCGAATAGATTAGAGTAGAGGAGGGTACGGCAGGAGAGGCTAGACTACAACACAACAGAACACAATAGAAAGAAGAGAATAGAATTAAGTAGAGTCGGGTCCAGTACAATAGAGTCAAATCGAGTTGAAGAGAGCCGAAAAGAGCCAAACAGAGCTGAATACAGCCGAATTGACCAAATTCAAGGTGAATCGAGATGAATCATGTCGAGTCGTTTGAAATGTGTCGAATCGAATCAAATAGATTAGTGTGGGGAAGGTAAGGTTAGGGTAGGGTAGAGAAGAATAGAATAGAGTAGAATAGAACAGAACAGAAAGAATCGTGTAGACTAGAGTCAAATAGAGTCGACTACTGCCAAAAAGAGCCGAATAGAGTGGAAAAGAGCCGAATAGAACCGAATCGAGTTTAATGGAGCAGAAAGGAGATGAATCGAGCCGATATGACCCGAATCAGGTCGAATCCCATTCAAGTGTGTCGAATAGCATAGAACAGATTACAGTAGGCTAAGTTAGGGTAGGGTAGGGTAGAATAGAGTGCAGTAGAACAGAACAGAACAGAAGAGAACAGAACTGAAAGAATAGGGTCGAGAAGAGCAGAGTATAGAAGAGTAGAGTAGAGTAGAGTCGAACATTGCCGAATAGAGCCAAATAGAGCCCAAAAGAGCTAAATGGATAGAAACCAAGACGAATCACGCCGAATCCCGTGGAATCGTGCCGTATCGCGTCGAATCCCGTCGAATTGCACTGAATCTGATCAATTCCAATCCAATCCAATCCAATCAATTAGAATAGACTAGAGTAGGGTAGAGTACAATACAATACAGTAGAGAATAGTTTAGGATGGAGTAGAATGGTGTAGCATGGAGTCGAAAAGAGATAATAGAGTTGAGTAGAGTCTAATAGAGCCGAATAGAGCTGCATAGAGTCTATTCGAGCTGACTAGAGCCGAATGGAGCCGATTAGAGCTGAATCGAACCGATTTAAGCCGACTGGGGATGAATGGAGTGGAAAGGAGCCAATTTGAGCCGAATCGCATCGAGATGCGTGGAATCGAATCCAGTAGAATAGATTAGATTAGGTAGGATAGAAGAGAGTAGACTTGAACACAGTAGAAGAGAATGGAAAGGATACAATACAATAGAGTGGAAAAGGGTAGAGCAGAGCAGAATAGTGTAGAGTAGAATAGAGTAGAGTAGAACAGAGTCGAATCAAGCTGAATGGAGACGAAACGAGACAAATCGCGTCGAATGGCATCGAATCCCATCGAATCAATTACAGTAGGGTATAGTAGAAGAGCGTAGAATGGAGTAGAATGGTGTGCAATGGAATCGAGTAGAGTAGAAAAGAGCTGAATAGAGCCGAATAGGGCCAAAGAGGGCCAAATCGAGCTGAATTGAGCGAAATCGAGCCGAATCCAGTGAATCGAGCCTAATGGAGCCAAATCGAGCCTAATCGAGCTGAATCGACACTATTCGAGACAAATGGAGCCGAATGGACATGAATCACACCGATTTGGCCCCTAGTCGCGTCAAAATTTCTCGAATTCAATTGAATAGACTAGAGTAGGGGAGGTTCGGGTAGGCTAGAGTAGGGTAGAATAGAGTAGAATAGAATAAAACAGAACAGAACACAACAAAATGGAACAGAACAACACAGAACGAATACAGAAAAGAGTAGGCTAGAGTAGAGTAGAGGGGAATAGAGTAGAGTAGAATAGATTTGAACAGAGCCAAATCGAGCCGAATCGCGTCGAAATGGGTTGAATCAAATCCAATCAAGTGGATTACAATACCTTAGAGTTGGGTAGCATAGGGTAGGGTAGAATAGAGTAGAATAGTACAGAACAGAGTAGAAACAATACAATAGAGTAGAGAAGAGTAGAATAGAGCTGAATAGAGCCAAATGCAGACAAAATGAGAGGAATCGTGTAGAAGCAAGTAGAGTAAATTAGAGTGGTGTTGGGTAGGGTAGAGCAGAATAGAGTAGAATAGTGTAGAATAGTGTGGAATGAATAGAATGGAGTAGAATGGAGTCAAGTAGAAACGAAGAGAGTCGAAAAGAGTCGAATAGAGCAGAATAGGGCCGAAGAAGGCCAAATCGAGCAGATTCGAAGCGATTCAAGCCAAAACAAGCTGAATGGAGCCTAACTGAGCCGAATAGAGCCAAATCGAGCCGAATCGAGCCGATTCAAGCTTCATCGCCTCGAATCGCGTTCAACGCGTCAAATCCAATCGAGATGTATAGATTAGAGAAGGGGAGGGGAGGGGAGGGGAGAATAGAACAGAGTAGAGTGGAATAGAAGAGATTAGAACAGAATAGAAGGAATAGAATCGAGTAGAATAGAGTGGAAAAGAGTAGAGTCGAATACAGTCGAATAGAGCCGAATAAGCTGAATAGAGACGAGTGGAGCTGAATACAGCCGAAAAGAGCTGTATACTGCCGAATCACACCTAATCGAGCGGAATCAAGCAGAATCGCACTGACTGTCACCGAACAGCGTCGAATCGAATCAGGTCGAATCGAGTCGAGTCACATCGTTTTGAATCAAACAAGGTCAAATCGCTTCATATCGTGTCGAATCCCATCGAATCACGTCGAATAACTTCGAATTGCGTCAAACCTCAGAGAATCCTACTGAATCACGTCGAGTCGCATGGAATCTCATCAAATCCCTTCAGATCTTGCCGAATCCAGTCAAGTCCTATCAAATCGCTTTGCACGGAATCGAATTGAATCCAATAGATTAAAGTAGGGTAGGTTCGGGTGGGGTGCCGTTGGGTCGGGTAGGGTAGAATAGAATAGAGTACAACAGAATAGGAGAGAATAGAACAGAACAGAAAGAATACAACAGAATAGAATAGAGTCAAAGAGAGAGAACATAGCCGAATTGAGCCGAGTGGAGACAAAACGAGACGAATCACGTCCGGTTGCTTCGAATCGCGTCAAATCAAATCGAATCGATTAGAAGAGATTAGGGTAGGGAAGGGTAGAATAGAATCGAGGAAAATAGTGAGGAATGGAGTTGAACGGAGTCCAATAGAGACGGATAGATAGGAATAGAGTACAAAAGAGTCTAATAGAGCAGAATAGGGCCGAATAGGCCCAAATAAGGCCTAATTGAGCAGAATCCAGCAGAATCGATGGAATTCGGGCCTAATCGAGCCGAATGGAGTGAAATGGAGCCACGTCGAGCCGAATAGAGCCGATTCGAACTGAATCGAGCTGATTCAAGCCTAATCGCGTCAAATCGCGTGGAAATACATCACATCGAATCTAATCAAATAGATTGGGGAAGGGTAGGGGAGGGGCGGGTGGGTAGAATAGAACAGAATAGTACAGAATAGAATATAGTACAGTAGGGTAGAGTAGAGAGAGTAAAGCAGACAAGAGTAGAGCAGAGTAGAATTGAGTCAAATAGAGTCAAAGAGTGCAGGATATAGCTGAATAGAGCCAATTCTGGCCGAATCGAGTCAAATGGAAACAAAACGAGATGAATCACACCGAATTGCTTCGAATCGCATCCAATCGAATAGATTAGAGTATCGTAGGGTAGAATAGAACAGAATAGAGTAGAATAGCGTAGAATGGAGAAGAGTGGAGTCAAATGGAGTCGAACAGAGACAAATAGAGTAGAAAAGAGTCGAATCGAGCCAAATAGGGCCGAATAAGGCTGAACCGAGTGGAAACGAGCTGAATTGAAGTGATTCGAGCCAAATCGAGCTGAATCGAGCTGATGTTGCGGAATCGAGCTGACTCAAGCGTGATGGTGTCCGGTCGCATGGAAATGCTTTGAATCGAATCAAATGGAATAGATTAGAATAGGTTAGGGTAGGGTAGTTTATGATAGGAAGACTAGGGTAGATGCAAGTAGACTACATTAGAGTAGACAAGAGAAGGCTAGAGTAGAAGCCTAGACTAGTAAGCTGGACTAGTCAGCTAGACTAGTGGCATAGAGCAGTAGCCTAGACAACTAGTCTTGAATAGTACCCTAAGTTAGTAATCTGAACGAGTACCCTTGCCTGAACTCTTAGCCTAATCTAGTACCCTTGCCTTAACTAGTAGAACTAACAAGTACCCTTGCCTTAACCAGTAGTCTTCACTAGTACCCTTGCCTTCACTAGTAGTATGTCCTTAACAAATAGCCTGAACTGGTCCCCTTGCCTTAACCAGTACCCTCAACAAGTACCCATGCCTTAACTAGTAGCCTGGCCTTAACTAGTAGCCTGAACTAGTACACTTGCCTTAAGGAGTACCCTTGCCCCAACTACTCCCCTTAATTAGGACCCTTATTGAGTAACCCTAAGTAGTAGAGTATGGTACGGTGGGGTAGCATAGGGAAGGGAAGCATACGGTGGAAGAGAGAAAATAGAAGGAAATAGAATAGAACAGCATAGGTCAGGGTAGGTTAGCTTAGTGTAGGGTATGGTAGAGTAGCATAGGATGGAATAGAGAAAATAGAAAAGGAGACTAGAAAAGAGCAGACTAGATTAGGATAGGCTAGGGTGGGGGAGGGTTTTGTAGAATACAGTAGTGTAGAATGGAATAGAATGGTGTGGAATGGAGTCAAATGGATTCGAACAGAGATGCAGAGAGTAGAAAAGAGTTGAATAGAGCCGAATAACGCTGAATAGGACCAAATATGGCCAAAGTGAGCTGAATCGAGTCGAGTCGACCAGATTCGGGATGAATGGAGCCTAGTGGAGCTGAAACGAGCCAAATAGAGACAAACTGAACCCAGCAAAATCGAGCCAAAACACACTTAATTGCATCCTATTGCACCGGATCTCGTCGAATTCCATCCAATCCCACCAAAACGCATCAAATCTCGCGGAATCTCACCGAATCCCGTCGAATTGTCTCAAATCGGGTCGAATGGTGTCAAACTGAATGGAATCGAATTAAATTGAATAGATTAGAGTAGTGTAGGTTAGACTGGGATTCAGTAGGGAAGGGCACAGAAGACTAGAATAGAGTAGAACAGAAGAGAATACCAAGAGTAGAATGGAGTAGAGTTGAGTAGAGTGGAATAGTCAGAGTCGGGTAGTGCAGAATATAGATGAATAGATCCAATTCAAGCCGAATCGATTCGAATGGAGAGGAAGGAGACAAATCGTGATGAATCGAATCGATTAGAATAGATTAGAGTAGGGTAGGGTAGAACAGAATAGAATAGAGTAGAAAAGAGTAGAATGGTGTGGAAGGGAGTTGAATGGAGCCAAATAGAGACAAATAAAGTAGAAAGGGTTGAGTAGAGCTGAACAGGGCTGAATAAGGTTCACTCGAGCCTAATTATGCTGAATTGAGCAGAATCGAGACGAATTGACCCAATTCAAGCCAAATAGAGCTAAATCGAGCCGATTCAAGCCTAATCACATGGAATCGCGTCGAAATGCGTTGAATCGAATAGATTAGAGTAGAGGAGGGTACGGCAGGAGAGGCTAGACTACAACACAGCAGAACACAATAGAAAGAAGAGAATAGAATTAAGTAGAGTCGGGTCCAGTACAATAGAGTCAAATCGAGTTGAAGAGAGCCGAAAAGAGCCAAACAGAGCTGAATACAGCCGAATTGACCAAATTCAAGGTGAATCGAGATGAATCATGTCGAGTCGTTTGAAATGTGTCGAATCGAATCAAATAGATTAGTGTGGGGAAGGTAAGGTTAGGGTAGGGTAGAGAAGAATAGAATAGAGTAGAATAGAACAGAACAGAAAGAATCGTGTAGACTAGAGTCAAATAGAGTCGACTACTGCCAAAAAGAGCCGAATAGAGTGGAAAAGAGCCGAATAGAACCGAATCGAGTTTAATGGAGCAGAAAGGAGATGAATCGAGCCGATATGACCCGAATCAGGTCGAATCCCATTCAAGTGTGTCGAATAGCATAGAACAGATTACAGTAGGCTAAGTTAGGGTAGGGTAGGGTAGAATAGAGTGCAGTAGAACAGAACAGAACAGAAGAGAACAGAACTGAAAGAATAGGGTCGAGAAGAGCAGAGTATAGAAGAGTAGAGTAGAGTAGAGTCGAACATTGCCGAATAGAGCCAAATAGAGCCCAAAAGAGCTAAATGGATAGAAACCAAGACGAATCACGCCGAATCCCGTGGAATCGTGCCGTATCGCGTCGAATCCCGTCGAATTGCACTGAATCTGATCAATTCCAATCCAATCCAATCCAATCAATTAGAATAGACTAGAGTAGGGTAGAGTACAATACAATACAGTAGAGAATAGTTTAGGATGGAGTAGAATGGTGTAGCATGGAGTCGAAAAGAGATAATAGAGTTGAGTAGAGTCTAATAGAGCCGAATAGAGCTGCATAGAGTCTATTCGAGCTGACTAGAGCCGAATGGAGCCGATTAGAGCTGAATCGAACCGATTTAAGCCGACTGGGGATGAATGGAGTGGAAAGGAGCCAATTTGAGCCGAATCGCATCGAGATGCGTGGAATCGAATCCAGTAGAATAGATTAGATTAGGTAGGATAGAAGAGAGTAGACTTGAACACAGTAGAAGAGAATGGAAAGGATACAATACAATAGAGTGGAAAAGGGTAGAGCAGAGCAGAATAGTGTAGAGTAGAATAGAGTAGAGTAGAACAGAGTCGAATCAAGCTGAATGGAGACGAAACGAGACAAATCGCGTCGAATGGCGTCGAATCCCATCGAATCAATTACAGTAGGGTATAGTAGAAGAGCGTAGAATGGAGTAGAATGGTGTGCAATGGAATCGAGTAGAGTAGAAAAGAGCTGAATAGAGCCGAATAGGGCCAAAGAGGGCCAAATCGAGCTGAATTGAGCGAAATCGAGCCGAATCCAGTGAATCGAGCCTAATGGAGCCAAATCGAGCCTAATCGAGCTGAATCGACACTATTCGAGACAAATGGAGCCGAATGGACATGAATCACACCGATTTGGCCCCTAGTCGCGTCAAAATTTCTCGAATTCAATTGAATAGACTAGAGTAGGGGAGGTTCGGGTAGGCTAGAGTAGGGTAGAATAGAGTAGAATAGAATAAAACAGAACAGAACACAACAAAATAGAACAGAACAACACAGAACGAATACAGAAAAGAGTAGGCTAGAGTAGAGTAGAGGGGAATAGAGTAGAGTAGAATAGATTTGAACAGAGCCAAATCGAGCCGAATCGCGTCGAAATGGGTTGAATCAAATCCAATCAAGTGGATTACAATACCTTAGAGTTGGGTAGCATAGGGTAGGGTAGAATAGAGTAGAATAGTACAGAACAGAGTAGAAACAATACAATAGAGTAGAGAAGAGTAGAATAGAGCTGAATAGAGCCAAATGCAGACAAAATGAGAGGAATCGTGTAGAAGCAAGTAGAGTAAATTAGAGTGGTGTTGGGTAGGGTAGAGCAGAATAGAGTAGAATAGTGTAGAATAGTGTGGAATGAATAGAATGGAGTAGAATGGAGTCAAGTAGAAACGAAGAGAGTCGAAAAGAGTCGAATAGAGCAGAATAGGGCCGAAGAAGGCCAAATCGAGCAGATTCGAAGCGATTCAAGCCAAAACAAGCTGAATGGAGCCTAACTGAGCCGAATAGAGCCAAATCGAGCCGAATCGAGCCGATTCAAGCTTCATCGCCTCGAATCGCGTTCAACGCGTCAAATCCAATCGAGACGTATAGATTAGAGAAGGGGAGGGGAGGGGAGGGGAGAATAGAACAGAGTAGAGTGGAATAGAAGAGATTAGAACAGAATAGAAGGAATAGAATCGAGTAGAATAGAGTGGAAAAGAGTAGAGTCGAATACAGTCGAATAGAGCCGAATAAGCTGAATACAGACGAATGGAGCTGAATACAGCCGAAAAGAGCTGTATACTGCCGAATCACACCTTATCGAGCGGAATCAAGCAGAATCGCACTGACTGTCACCGAACAGCGTCAAATCGAATCAGGTCGAATCGAGTCGAGTCACATCGTTTTGAATCAAACAAGGTCAAATCGCTTCATATCGTGTCGAATCCCATCGAATCACGTCGAATAACTTCGAATTGCGTCAAACCTCAGAGAATCCTACTGAATCACGTCGAGTCGCATGGAATCTCATCAAATCCCTTCAGATCTTGCCGAATCCAGTCAAGTCCTATCAAATCGCTTTGCACTGAATCGAATTGAATCCAATAGATTAAAGTAGGGTAGGTTCGGGTGGGGTGCCGTTGGGTCGGGTAGGGTAGAATAGAATAGAGTACAACAGAATAGGAGAGAATAGAACAGAACAGAAAGAATACAACAGAATAGAATAGAGTCAAAGAGAGAGAACATAGCCGAATTGAGCCGAGTGGAGACAAAACGAGACGAATCACGTCCGGTTGCTTCGAATCGCGTCAAATCAAATCGAATCGATTAGAAGAGATTAGGGTAGGGAAGGGTAGAATAGAATCGAGGAAAATAGTGAGGAATGGAGTTGAACGGAGTCCAATAGAGACGGATAGATAGGAATAGAGTACAAAAGAGTCTAATAGAGCAGAATAGGGCCGAATAGGCCCAAATAAGGCCTAATTGAGCAGAATCCAGCAGAATCGATGGAATTCGGGCCTAATCGAGCCGAATGGAGTGAAATGGAGCCACGTCGAGCCGAATAGAGCCGATTCGAACTGAATCGAGCTGATTCAAGCCTAATCGCGTCAAATCGCGTGGAAATACATCACATCGAATCTAATCAAATAGATTGGGGAAGGGTAGGGGAGGGGCGGGTGGGTAGAATAGAACAGAATAGTACAGAATAGAATATAGTACAGTAGGGTAGAGTAGAGAGAGTAAAGCAGACAAGAGTAGAGCAGAGTAGAATTGAGTCAAATAGAGTCAAAGAGTGCAGGATATAGCTGAATAGAGCCAATTCTGGCCGAATCGAGTCAAATGGAAACAAAACGAGATGAATCACACCGAATTGCTTCGAATCGCATCCAATCGAATAGATTAGAGTATCGTAGGGTAGAATAGAACAGAATAGAGTAGAATAGCGTAGAATGGAGAAGAGTGGAGTCAAATGGAGTCGAACAGAGACAAATAGAGTAGAAAAGAGTCGAATCGAGCCAAATAGGGCCGAATAAGGCTGAACCGAGTGGAAACGAGCTGAATTGAAGTGATTCGAGCCAAATCGAGCTGAATCGAGCTGATGTTGCGGAATCGAGCTGACTCAAGCGTGATGGTGTCCGGTCGCATCGAAATGCTTTGAATCGAATCAAATGGAATAGATTAGAATAGGTAAGGGTAGGGTAGTTTATGATAGGAAGACTAGGGTAGATGCAAGTAGACTACATTAGAGTAGACAAGAGAAGGCTAGAGTAGAAGCCTAGACTAGTAAGCTGGACTAGTCAGCTAGACTAGTGGCATAGAGCAGTAGCCTAGACAACTAGTCTTGAATAGTACCCTAAGTTAGTAATCTGAACGAGTACCCTTGCCTGAACTCTTAGCCTAATCTAGTACCCTTGCCTTAACTAGTAGAACTAACAAGTACCCTTGCCTTAACCAGTAGTCTTCACTAGTACCCTTGCCTTCACTAGTAGTATGTCCTTAACAAATAGCCTGAACTGGTCCCCTTGCCTTAACCAGTACCCTCAACAAGTACCCATGCCTTAACTAGTAGCCTGGCCTTAACTAGTAGCCTGAACTAGTACACTTGCCTTAAGGAGTACCCTTGCCAGAACTACTCCCCTTAATTAGGACCCTTATTGAGTAACCCTAAGTAGTAGAGTATGGTACGGTGGGGTAGCATAGGGAAGGGAAGCATACGGTGGAAGAGAGAAAATAGAAGGAAATAGAATAGAACAGCATAGGTCAGGGTAGGTTAGCTTAGTGTAGGGTATGGTAGAGTAGCATAGGATGGAATAGAGAAAATAGAAAAGGAGACTAGAAAAGAGCAGACTAGATTAGGATAGGCTAGGGTGGGGGAGGGTTTTGTAGAATACAGTAGTGTAGAATGGAATAGAATGGTGTGGAATGGAGTCAAATGGATTCGAACAGAGATGCAGAGAGTAGAAAAGAGTTGAATAGAGCCGAATAACGCTGAATAGGACCAAATATGGCCAAAATGAGCCGAATCGAGTCGAGTCGACCAGATTCGGGATGAATGGAGCCTAGTGGAGCTGAAACGAGCCAAATAGAGACAAACTGAACCCAGCAAAATCGAGCCAAAACACACTTAATTGCATCCTATTGCACCGGATCTCGTCGAATTCCATCCAATCCCACCAAAACGCATCAAATCTCGCGGAATCTCACCGAATCCCGTCGAATTGTCTCAAATCGGGTCGAATGGTGTCAAACTGAATGGAATCGAATTAAATTGAATAGATTAGAGTAGTGTAGGTTAGACTGGGATTCAGTAGGGAAGGGCACAGAAGACTAGAATAGAGTAGAACAGAAGAGAATACCAAGAGTAGAATGGAGTAGAGTTGAGTAGAGTGGAATAGTCAGAGTCGGGTAGTGCAGAATATAGATGAATAGATCCAATTCAAGCCGAATCGATTCGAATGGAGAGGAAAGGAGACAAATCGTGATGAATCGAATCGATTAGAATAGATTAGAGTAGGGTAGGGTAGAACAGAATAGAATAGAGTAGAAAAGAGTAGAATGGTGTGGAAGGGAGTTGAATGGAGCCAAATAGAGACAAATAAAGTAGAAAGGGTTGAGTAGAGCTGAACAGGGCTGAATAAGGTTCACTCGAGCCTAATTATGCTGAATTGAGCAGAATCGAGACGAATTGACCCAATTCAAGCCAAATAGAGCTAAATCGAGCCGATTCAAGCCTAATCACATGGAATCGCGTCGAAATGCGTTGAATCGAATAGATTAGAGTAGAGGAGGGTACGGCAGGAGAGGCTAGACTACAACACAACAGAACACAATAGAAAGAAGAGAATAGAATTAAGTAGAGTCGGGTCCAGTACAATAGAGTCAAATCGAGTTGAAGAGAGCCGAAAAGAGCCAAACAGAGCTGAATACAGCCGAATTGACCAAATTCAAGGTGAATCGAGATGAATCATGTCGAGTCGTTTGAAATGTGTCGAATCGAATCAAATAGATTAGTGTGGGGAAGGTAAGGTTAGGGTAGGGTAGAGAAGAATAGAATAGAGTAGAATAGAACAGAACAGAAAGAATCGTGTAGACTAGAGTCAAATAGAGTCGACTACTGCCAAAAAGAGCCGAATAGAGTGGAAAAGAGCCGAATAGAACCGAATCGAGTTTAATGGAGCAGAAAGGAGATGAATCGAGCCGATATGACCCGAATCAGGTCGAATCCCATTCAAGTGTGTCGAATAGCATAGAACAGATTACAGTAGGCTAAGTTAGGGTAGGGTAGGGTAGAATAGAGTGCAGTAGAACAGAACAGAACAGAAGAGAACAGAACTGAAAGAATAGGGTCGAGAAGAGCAGAGTATAGAAGAGTAGAGTAGAGTAGAGTCGAACATTGCCGAATAGAGCCAAATAGAGCCCAAAAGAGCTAAATGGATAGAAACCAAGACGAATCACGCCGAATCCCGTGGAATCGTGCCGTATCGCGTCGAATCCCGTCGAATTGCACTGAATCTGATCAATTCCAATCCAATCCAATCCAATCCAATCAATTAGAATAGACTAGAGTAGGGTAGAGTACAATACAATACAGTAGAGAATAGTTTAGGATGGAGTAGAATGGTGTAGCATGGAGTCGAAAAGAGATAATAGAGTTGAGTAGAGTCTAATAGAGCCGAATAGAGCTGCATAGAGTCTATTCGAGCTGACTAGAGCCGAATGGAGCCGATTAGAGCTGAATCGAACCGATTTAAGCCGACTGGGGATGAATGGAGTGGAAAGGAGCCAATTTGAGCCGAATCGCATCGAGATGCGTGGAATCGAATCCAGTAGAATAGATTAGATTAGGTAGGATAGAAGAGAGTAGACTTGAACACAGTAGAAGAGAATGGAAAGGATACAATACAATAGAGTGGAAAAGGGTAGAGCAGAGCAGAATAGTGTAGAGTAGAATAGAGTAGAGTAGAACAGAGTCGAATCAAGCTGAATGGAGACGAAACGAGACAAATCGCGTCGAATGGCGTCGAATCCCATCGAATCAATTACAGTAGGGTATAGTAGAAGAGCGTAGAATGGAGTAGAATGGTGTGCAATGGAATCGAGTAGAGTAGAAAAGAGCTGAATAGAGCCGAATAGGGCCAAAGAGGGCCAAATCGAGCTGAATTGAGCGAAATCGAGCCGAATCCAGTGAATCGAGCCTAATGGAGCCAAATCGAGCCTAATCGAGCTGAATCGACACTATTCGAGACAAATGGAGCCGAATGGACATGAATCACACCGATTTGGCCCCTAGTCGCGTCAAAATTTCTCGAATTCAATTGAATAGACTAGAGTAGGGGAGGTTCGGGTAGGCTAGAGTAGGGTAGAATAGAGTAGAATAGAATAAAACAGAACAGAACACAACAAAATAGAACAGAACAACACAGAACGAATACAGAAAAGAGTAGGCTAGAGTAGAGTAGAGGGGAATAGAGTAGAGTAGAATAGATTTGAACAGAGCCAAATCGAGCCGAATCGCGTCGAAATGGGTTGAATCAAATCCAATCAAGTGGATTACAATACCTTAGAGTTGGGTAGCATAGGGTAGGGTAGAATAGAGTAGAATAGTACAGAACAGAGTAGAAACAATACAATAGAGTAGAGAAGAGTAGAATAGAGCTGAATAGAGCCAAATGCAGACAAAATGAGAGGAATCGTGTAGAAGCAAGTAGAGTAAATTAGAGTGGTGTTGGGTAGGGTAGAGCAGAATAGAGTAGAATAGTGTAGAATAGTGTGGAATGAATAGAATGGAGTAGAATGGAGTCAAGTAGAAACGAAGAGAGTCGAAAAGAGTCGAATAGAGCAGAATAGGGCCGAAGAAGGCCAAATCGAGCAGATTCGAAGCGATTCAAGCCAAAACAAGCTGAATGGAGCCTAACTGAGCCGAATAGAGCCAAATCGAGCCGAATCGAGCCGATTCAAGCTTCATCGCCTCGAATCGCGTTCAACGCGTCAAATCCAATCGAGATGTATAGATTAGAGAAGGGGAGGGGAGGGGAGGGGAGAATAGAACAGAGTAGAGTGGAATAGAAGAGATTAGAACAGAATAGAAGGAATAGAATCGAGTAGAATAGAGTGGAAAAGAGTAGAGTCGAATACAGTCGAATAGAGCCGAATAAGCTGAATAGAGACGAGTGGAGCTGAATACAGCCGAAAAGAGCTGTATACTGCCAAATCACACCTAATCGAGCGGAATCAAGCAGAATCGCACTGACTGTCACCGAACAGCGTCGAATCGAATCAGGTCGAATCGAGTCGAGTCACATCGTTTTGAATCAAACAAGGTCAAATCGCTTCATATCGTGTCGAATCCCATCGAATCACGTCGAATAACTTCGAATTGCGTCAAACCTCAGAGAATCCTACTGAATCACGTCGAGTCGCATGGAATCTCATCAAATCCCTTCAGATCTTGCCGAATCCAGTCAAGTCCTATCAAATCGCTTTGCACTGAATCGAATTGAATCCAATAGATTAAAGTAGGGTAGGTTCGGGTGGGGTGCCGTTGGGTCGGGTAGGGTAGAATAGAATAGAGTACAACAGAATAGGAGAGAATAGAACAGAACAGAAAGAATACAACAGAATAGAATAGAGTCAAAGAGAGAGAACATAGCCGAATTGAGCCGAGTGGAGACAAAACGAGACGAATCACGTCCGGTTGCTTCGAATCGCGTCAAATCAAATCGAATCGATTAGAAGAGATTAGGGTAGGGAAGGGTAGAATAGAATCGAGGAAAATAGTGAGGAATGGAGTTGAACGGAGTCCAATAGAGACGGATAGATAGGAATAGAGTACAAAAGAGTCTAATAGAGCAGAATAGGGCCGAATAGGCCCAAATAAGGCCTAATTGAGCAGAATCCAGCAGAATCGATGGAATTCGGGCCTAATCGAGCCGAATGGAGTGAAATGGAGCCACGTCGAGCCGAATAGAGCCGATTCGAACTGAATCGAGCTGATTCAAGCCTAATCGCGTCAAATCGCGTGGAAATACATCACATCGAATCTAATCAAATAGATTGGGGAAGGGTAGGGGAGGGGCGGGTGGGTAGAATAGAACAGAATAGTACAGAATAGAATATAGTACAGTAGGGTAGAGTAGAGAGAGTAAAGCAGACAAGAGTAGAGCAGAGTAGAATTGAGTCAAATAGAGTCAAAGAGTGCAGGATATAGCTGAATAGAGCCAATTCTGGCCGAATCGAGTCAAATGGAAACAAAACGAGATGAATCACACCGAATTGCTTCGAATCGCATCCAATCGAATAGATTAGAGTATCGTAGGGTAGAATAGAACAGAATAGAGTAGAATAGCGTAGAATGGAGAAGAGTGGAGTCAAATGGAGTCGAACAGAGACAAATAGAGTAGAAAAGAGTCGAATCGAGCCAAATAGGGCCGAATAAGGCTGAACCGAGTGGAAACGAGCTGAATTGAAGTGATTCGAGCCAAATCGAGCTGAATCGAGCTGATGTTGCGGAATCGAGCTGACTCAAGCGTGATGGTGTCCGGTCGCATCGAAATGCTTTGAATCGAATCAAATGGAATCGATTAGAATAGGTAAGGGTAGGGTAGTTTATGATAGGAAGACTAGGGTAGATGCAAGTAGACTACATTAGAGTAGACAAGAGAAGGCTAGAGTAGAAGCCTAGACTAGTAAGCTGGACTAGTCAGCTAGACTAGTGGCATAGAGCAGTAGCCTAGACAACTAGTCTTGAATAGTACCCTAAGTTAGTAATCTGAACGAGTACCCTTGCCTGAACTCTTAGCCTAATCTAGTACCCTTGCCTTAACTAGTAGAACTAACAAGTACCCTTGCCTTAACCAGTAGTCTTCACTAGTACCCTTGCCTTCACTAGTAGTATGTCCTTAACAAATAGCCTGAACTGGTCCCCTTGCCTTAACCAGTACCCTCAACAAGTACCCATGCCTTAACTAGTAGCCTGGCCTTAACTAGTAGCCTGAACTAGTACACTTGCCTTAAGGAGTACCCTTGCCAGAACTACTCCCCTTAATTAGGACCCTTATTGAGTAACCCTAAGTAGTAGAGTATGGTACGGTGGGGTAGCATAGGGAAGGGAAGCATACGGTGGAAGAGAGAAAATAGAAGGAAATAGAATAGAACAGCATAGGTCAGGGTAGGTTAGCTTAGTGTAGGGTATGGTAGAGTAGCATAGGATGGAATAGAGAAAATAGAAAAGGAGACTAGAAAAGAGCAGACTAGATTAGGATAGGCTAGGGTGGGGGAGGGTTTTGTAGAATACAGTAGTGTAGAATGGAATAGAATGGTGTGGAATGGAGTCAAATGGATTCGAACAGAGATGCAGAGAGTAGAAAAGAGTTGAATAGAGCCGAATAACGCTGAATAGGACCAAATATGGCCAAAATGAGCCGAATCGAGTCGAGTCGACCAGATTCGGGATGAATGGAGCCTAGTGGAGCTGAAACGAGCCAAATAGAGACAAACTGAACCCAGCAAAATCGAGCCAAAACACACTTAATTGCATCCTATTGCACCGGATCTCGTCGAATTCCATCCAATCCCACCAAAACGCATCAAATCTCGCGGAATCTCACCGAATCCCGTCGAATTGTCTCAAATCGGGTCGAATGGTGTCAAACTGAATGGAATCGAATTAAATTGAATAGATTAGAGTAGTGTAGGTTAGACTGGGATTCAGTAGGGAAGGGCACAGAAGACTAGAATAGAGTAGAACAGAAGAGAATACCAAGAGTAGAATGGAGTAGAGTTGAGTAGAGTGGAATAGTCAGAGTCGGGTAGTGCAGAATATAGATGAATAGATCCAATTCAAGCCGAATCGATTCGAATGGAGAGGAAAGGAGACAAATCGTGATGAATCGAATCGATTAGAATAGATTAGAGTAGGGTAGGGTAGAACAGAATAGAATAGAGTAGAAAAGAGTAGAATGGTGTGGAAGGGAGTTGAATGGAGCCAAATAGAGACAAATAAAGTAGAAAGGGTTGAGTAGAGCTGAACAGGGCTGAATAAGGTTCACTCGAGCCTAATTATGCTGAATTGAGCAGAATCGAGACGAATTGACCCAATTCAAGCCAAATAGAGCTAAATCGAGCCGATTCAAGCCTAATCACATGGAATCGCGTCGAAATGCGTTGAATCGAATAGATTAGAGTAGAGGAGGGTACGGCAGGAGAGGCTAGACTACAACACAACAGAACACAATAGAAAGAAGAGAATAGAATTAAGTAGAGTCGGGTCCAGTACAATAGAGTCAAATCGAGTTGAAGAGAGCCGAAAAGAGCCAAACAGAGCTGAATACAGCCGAATTGACCAAATTCAAGGTGAATCGAGATGAATCATGTCGAGTCGTTTGAAATGTGTCGAATCGAATCAAATAGATTAGTGTGGGGAAGGTAAGGTTAGGGTAGGGTAGAGAAGAATAGAATAGAGTAGAATAGAACAGAACAGAAAGAATCGTGTAGACTAGAGTCAAATAGAGTCGACTACTGCCAAAAAGAGCCGAATAGAGTGGAAAAGAGCCGAATAGAACCGAATCGAGTTTAATGGAGCAGAAAGGAGATGAATCGAGCCGATATGACCCGAATCAGGTCGAATCCCATTCAAGTGTGTCGAATAGCATAGAACAGATTACAGTAGGCTAAGTTAGGGTAGGGTAGGGTAGAATAGAGTGCAGTAGAACAGAACAGAACAGAAGAGAACAGAACTGAAAGAATAGGGTCGAGAAGAGCAGAGTATAGAAGAGTAGAGTAGAGTAGAGTCGAACATTGCCGAATAGAGCCAAATAGAGCCCAAAAGAGCTAAATGGATAGAAACCAAGACGAATCACGCCGAATCCCGTGGAATCGTGCCGTATCGCGTCGAATCCCGTCGAATTGCACTGAATCTGATCAATTCCAATCCAATCCAATCCAATCAATTAGAATAGACTAGAGTAGGGTAGAGTACAATACAATACAGTAGAGAATAGTTTAGGATGGAGTAGAATGGTGTAGCATGGAGTCGAAAAGAGATAATAGAGTTGAGTAGAGTCTAATAGAGCCGAATAGAGCTGCATAGAGTCTATTCGAGCTGACTAGAGCCGAATGGAGCCGATTAGAGCTGAATCGAACCGATTTAAGCCGACTGGGGATGAATGGAGTGGAAAGGAGCCAATTTGAGCCGAATCGCATCGAGATGCGTGGAATCGAATCCAGTAGAATAGATTAGATTAGGTAGGATAGAAGAGAGTAGACTTGAACACAGTAGAAGAGAATGGAAAGGATACAATACAATAGAGTGGAAAAGGGTAGAGCAGAGCAGAATAGTGTAGAGTAGAATAGAGTAGAGTAGAACAGAGTCGAATCAAGCTGAATGGAGACGAAACGAGACAAATCGCGTCGAATGGCATCGAATCCCATCGAATCAATTACAGTAGGGTATAGTAGAAGAGCGTAGAATGGAGTAGAATGGTGTGCAATGGAATCGAGTAGAGTAGAAAAGAGCTGAATAGAGCCGAATAGGGCCAAAGAGGGCCAAATCGAGCTGAATTGAGCGAAATCGAGCCGAATCCAGTGAATCGAGCCTAATGGAGCCAAATCGAGCCTAATCGAGCTGAATCGACACTATTCGAGACAAATGGAGCCGAATGGACATGAATCACACCGATTTGGCCCCTAGTCGCGTCAAAATTTCTCGAATTCAATTGAATAGACTAGAGTAGGGGAGGTTCGGGTAGGCTAGAGTAGGGTAGAATAGAGTAGAATAGAATAAAACAGAACAGAACACAACAAAATAGAACAGAACAACACAGAACGAATACAGAAAAGAGTAGGCTAGAGTAGAGTAGAGGGGAATAGAGTAGAGTAGAATAGATTTGAACAGAGCCAAATCGAGCCGAATCGCGTCGAAATGGGTTGAATCAAATCCAATCAAGTGGATTACAATACCTTAGAGTTGGGTAGCATAGGGTAGGGTAGAATAGAGTAGAATAGTACAGAACAGAGTAGAAACAATACAATAGAGTAGAGAAGAGTAGAATAGAGCTGAATAGAGCCAAATGCAGACAAAATGAGAGGAATCGTGTAGAAGCAAGTAGAGTAAATTAGAGTGGTGTTGGGTAGGGTAGAGCAGAATAGAGTAGAATAGTGTAGAATAGTGTGGAATGAATAGAATGGAGTAGAATGGAGTCAAGTAGAAACGAAGAGAGTCGAAAAGAGTCGAATAGAGCAGAATAGGGCCGAAGAAGGCCAAATCGAGCAGATTCGAAGCGATTCAAGCCAAAACAAGCTGAATGGAGCCTAACTGAGCCGAATAGAGCCAAATCGAGCCGAATCGAGCCGATTCAAGCTTCATCGCCTCGAATCGCGTTCAACGCGTCAAATCCAATCGAGATGTATAGATTAGAGAAGGGGAGGGGAGGGGAGGGGAGAATAGAACAGAGTAGAGTGGAATAGAAGAGATTAGAACAGAATAGAAGGAATAGAATCGAGTAGAATAGAGTGGAAAAGAGTAGAGTCGAATACAGTCGAATAGAGCCGAATAAGCTGAATAGAGACGAGTGGAGCTGAATACAGCCGAAAAGAGCTGTATACTGCCAAATCACACCTAATCGAGCGGAATCAAGCAGAATCGCACTGACTGTCACCGAACAGCGTCGAATCGAATCAGGTCGAATCGAGTCGAGTCACATCGTTTTGAATCAAACAAGGTCAAATCGCTTCATATCGTGTCGAATCCCATCGAATCACGTCGAATAACTTCGAATTGCGTCAAACCTCAGAGAATCCTACTGAATCACGTCGAGTCGCATGGAATCTCATCAAATCCCTTCAGATCTTGCCGAATCCAGTCAAGTCCTATCAAATCGCTTTGCACTGAATCGAATTGAATCCAATAGATTAAAGTAGGGTAGGTTCGGGTGGGGTGCCGTTGGGTCGGGTAGGGTAGAATAGAATAGAGTACAACAGAATAGGAGAGAATAGAACAGAACAGAAAGAATACAACAGAATAGAATAGAGTCAAAGAGAGAGAACATAGCCGAATTGAGCCGAGTGGAGACAAAACGAGACGAATCACGTCCGGTTGCTTCGAATCGCGTCAAATCAAATCGAATCGATTAGAAGAGATTAGGGTAGGGAAGGGTAGAATAGAATCGAGGAAAATAGTGAGGAATGGAGTTGAACGGAGTCCAATAGAGACGGATAGATAGGAATAGAGTACAAAAGAGTCTAATAGAGCAGAATAGGGCCGAATAGGCCCAAATAAGGCCTAATTGAGCAGAATCCAGCAGAATCGATGGAATTCGGGCCTAATCGAGCCGAATGGAGTGAAATGGAGCCACGTCGAGCCGAATAGAGCCGATTCGAACTGAATCGAGCTGATTCAAGCCTAATCGCGTCAAATCGCGTGGAAATACATCACATCGAATCTAATCAAATAGATTGGGGAAGGGTAGGGGAGGGGCGGGTGGGTAGAATAGAACAGAATAGTACAGAATAGAATATAGTACAGTAGGGTAGAGTAGAGAGAGTAAAGCAGACAAGAGTAGAGCAGAGTAGAATTGAGTCAAATAGAGTCAAAGAGTGCAGGATATAGCTGAATAGAGCCAATTCTGGCCGAATCGAGTCAAATGGAAACAAAACGAGATGAATCACACCGAATTGCTTCGAATCGCATCCAATCGAATAGATTAGAGTATCGTAGGGTAGAATAGAACAGAATAGAGTAGAATAGCGTAGAATGGAGAAGAGTGGAGTCAAATGGAGTCGAACAGAGACAAATAGAGTAGAAAAGAGTCGAATCGAGCCAAATAGGGCCGAATAAGGCTGAACCGAGTGGAAACGAGCTGAATTGAAGTGATTCGAGCCAAATCGAGCTGAATCGAGCTGATGTTGCGGAATCGAGCTGACTCAAGCGTGATGGTGTCCGGTCGCATCGAAATGCTTTGAATCGAATCAAATGGAATAGATTAGAATAGGTAAGGGTAGGGTAGTTTATGATAGGAAGACTAGGGTAGATGCAAGTAGACTACATTAGAGTAGACAAGAGAAGGCTAGAGTAGAAGCCTAGACTAGTAAGCTGGACTAGTCAGCTAGACTAGTGGCATAGAGCAGTAGCCTAGACAACTAGTCTTGAATAGTACCCTAAGTTAGTAATCTGAACGAGTACCCTTGCCTGAACTCTTAGCCTAATCTAGTACCCTTGCCTTAACTAGTAGAACTAACAAGTACCCTTGCCTTAACCAGTAGTCTTCACTAGTACCCTTGCCTTCACTAGTAGTATGTCCTTAACAAATAGCCTGAACTGGTCCCCTTGCCTTAACCAGTACCCTCAACAAGTACCCATGCCTTAACTAGTAGCCTGGCCTTAACTAGTAGCCTGAACTAGTACACTTGCCTTAAGGAGTACCCTTGCCAGAACTACTCCCCTTAATTAGGACCCTTATTGAGTAACCCTAAGTAGTAGAGTATGGTACGGTGGGGTAGCATAGGGAAGGGAAGCATACGGTGGAACAGAGAAAATAGAAGGAAATAGAATAGAACAGCATAGGTCAGGGTAGGTTAGCTTAGTGTAGGGTATGGTAGAGTAGCATAGGATGGAATAGAGAAAATAGAAAAGGAGACTAGAAAAGAGCAGACTAGATTAGGATAGGCTAGGGTGGGGGAGGGTTTTGTAGAATACAGTAGTGTAGAATGGAATAGAATGGTGTGGAATGGAGTCAAATGGATTCGAACAGAGATGCAGAGAGTAGAAAAGAGTTGAATAGAGCCGAATAACGCTGAATAGGACCAAATATGGCCAAAATGAGCCGAATCGAGTCGAGTCGACCAGATTCGGGATGAATGGAGCCTAGTGGAGCTGAAACGAGCCAAATAGAGACAAACTGAACCCAGCAAAATCGAGCCAAAACACACTTAATTGCATCCTATTGCACCGGATCTCGTCGAATTCCATCCAATCCCACCAAAACGCATCAAATCTCGCGGAATCTCACCGAATCCCGTCGAATTGTCTCAAATCGGGTCGAATGGTGTCAAACTGAATGGAATCGAATTAAATTGAATAGATTAGAGTAGTGTAGGTTAGACTGGGATTCAGTAGGGAAGGGCATAGAAGACTAGAATAGAGTAGAACAGAAGAGAATACCAAGAGTAGAATGGAGTAGAGTTGAGTAGAGTGGAATAGTCAGAGTCGGGTAGTGCAGAATATAGATGAATAGATCCAATTCAAGCCGAATCGATTCGAATGGAGAGGAAAGGAGACAAATCGTGATGAATCGAATCGATTAGAATAGATTAGAGTAGGGTAGGGTAGAACAGAATAGAATAGAGTAGAAAAGAGTAGAATGGTGTGGAAGGGAGTTGAATGGAGCCAAATAGAGACAAATAAAGTAGAAAGGGTTGAGTAGAGCTGAACAGGGCTGAATAAGGTTCACTCGAGCCTAATTATGCTGAATTGAGCAGAATCGAGACGAATTGACCCAATTCAAGCCAAATAGAGCTAAATCGAGCCGATTCAAGCCTAATCACATGGAATCGCGTCGAAATGCGTTGAATCGAATAGATTAGAGTAGAGGAGGGTACGGCAGGAGAGGCTAGACTACAACACAACAGAACACAATAGAAAGAAGAGAATAGAATTAAGTAGAGTCGGGTCCAGTACAATAGAGTCAAATCGAGTTGAAGAGAGCCGAAAAGAGCCAAACAGAGCTGAATACAGCCGAATTGACCAAATTCAAGGTGAATCGAGATGAATCATGTCGAGTCGTTTGAAATGTGTCGAATCGAATCAAATAGATTAGTGTGGGGAAGGTAAGGTTAGGGTAGGGTAGAGAAGAATAGAATAGAGTAGAATAGAACAGAACAGAAAGAATCGTGTAGACTAGAGTCAAATAGAGTCGACTACTGCCAAAAAGAGCCGAATAGAGTGGAAAAGAGCCGAATAGAACCGAATCGAGTTTAATGGAGCAGAAAGGAGATGAATCGAGCCGATATGACCCGAATCAGGTCGAATCCCATTCAAGTGTGTCGAATAGCATAGAACAGATTACAGTAGGCTAAGTTAGGGTAGGGTAGGGTAGAATAGAGTGCAGTAGAACAGAACAGAACAGAAGAGAACAGAACTGAAAGAATAGGGTCGAGAAGAGCAGAGTATAGAAGAGTAGAGTAGAGTAGAGTCGAACATTGCCGAATAGAGCCAAATAGAGCCCAAAAGAGCTAAATGGATAGAAACCAAGACGAATCACGCCGAATCCCGTGGAATCGTGCCGTATCGCGTCGAATCCCGTCGAATTGCACTGAATCTGATCAATTCCAATCCAATCCAATCCAATCAATTAGAATAGACTAGAGTAGGGTAGAGTACAATACAATACAGTAGAGAATAGTTTAGGATGGAGTAGAATGGTGTAGCATGGAGTCGAAAAGAGATAATAGAGTTGAGTAGAGTCTAATAGAGCCGAATAGAGCTGCATAGAGTCTATTCGAGCTGACTAGAGCCGAATGGAGCCGATTAGAGCTGAATCGAACCGATTTAAGCCGACTGGGGATGAATGGAGTGGAAAGGAGCCAATTTGAGCCGAATCGCATCGAGATGCGTGGAATCGAATCCAGTAGAATAGATTAGATTAGGTAGGATAGAAGAGAGTAGACTTGAACACAGTAGAAGAGAATGGAAAGGATACAATACAATAGAGTGGAAAAGGGTAGAGCAGAGCAGAATAGTGTAGAGTAGAATAGAGTAGAGTAGAACAGAGTCGAATCAAGCTGAATGGAGACGAAACGAGACAAATCGCGTCGAATGGCATCGAATCCCATCGAATCAATTACAGTAGGGTATAGTAGAAGAGCGTAGAATGGAGTAGAATGGTGTGCAATGGAATCGAGTAGAGTAGAAAAGAGCTGAATAGAGCCGAATAGGGCCAAAGAGGGCCAAATCGAGCTGAATTGAGCGAAATCGAGCCGAATCCAGTGAATCGAGCCTAATGGAGCCAAATCGAGCCTAATCGAGCTGAATCGACACTATTCGAGACAAATGGAGCCGAATGGACATGAATCACACCGATTTGGCCCCTAGTCGCGTCAAAATTTCTCGAATTCAATTGAATAGACTAGAGTAGGGGAGGTTCGGGTAGGCTAGAGTAGGGTAGAATAGAGTAGAATAGAATAAAACAGAACAGAACACAACAAAATAGAACAGAACAACACAGAACGAATACAGAAAAGAGTAGGCTAGAGTAGAGTAGAGGGGAATAGAGTAGAGTAGAATAGATTTGAACAGAGCCAAATCGAGCCGAATCGCGTCGAAATGGGTTGAATCAAATCCAATCAAGTGGATTACAATACCTTAGAGTTGGGTAGCATAGGGTAGGGTAGAATAGAGTAGAATAGTACAGAACAGAGTAGAAACAATACAATAGAGTAGAGAAGAGTAGAATAGAGCTGAATAGAGCCAAATGCAGACAAAATGAGAGGAATCGTGTAGAAGCAAGTAGAGTAAATTAGAGTGGTGTTGGGTAGGGTAGAGCAGAATAGAGTAGAATAGTGTAGAATAGTGTGGAATGAATAGAATGGAGTAGAATGGAGTCAAGTAGAAACGAAGAGAGTCGAAAAGAGTCGAATAGAGCAGAATAGGGCCGAAGAAGGCCAAATCGAGCAGATTCGAAGCGATTCAAGCCAAAACAAGCTGAATGGAGCCTAACTGAGCCGAATAGAGCCAAATCGAGCCGAATCGAGCCGATTCAAGCTTCATCGCCTCGAATCGCGTTCAACGCGTCAAATCCAATCGAGATGTATAGATTAGAGAAGGGGAGGGGAGGGGAGGGGAGAATAGAACAGAGTAGAGTGGAATAGAAGAGATTAGAACAGAATAGAAGGAATAGAATCGAGTAGAATAGAGTGGAAAAGAGTAGAGTCGAATACAGTCGAATAGAGCCGAATAAGCTGAATAGAGACGAGTGGAGCTGAATACAGCCGAAAAGAGCTGTATACTGCCAAATCACACCTAATCGAGCGGAATCAAGCAGAATCGCACTGACTGTCACCGAACAGCGTCGAATCGAATCAGGTCGAATCGAGTCGAGTCACATCGTTTTGAATCAAACAAGGTCAAATCGCTTCATATCGTGTCGAATCCCATCGAATCACGTCGAATAACTTCGAATTGCGTCAAACCTCAGAGAATCCTACTGAATCACGTCGAGTCGCATGGAATCTCATCAAATCCCTTCAGATCTTGCCGAATCCAGTCAAGTCCTATCAAATCGCTTTGCACTGAATCGAATTGAATCCAATAGATTAAAGTAGGGTAGGTTCGGGTGGGGTGCCGTTGGGTCGGGTAGGGTAGAATAGACTAGAGTACAACAGAATAGGAGAGAATAGAACAGAACAGAAAGAATACAACAGAATAGAATAGAGTCAAAGAGAGAGAACATAGCCGAATTGAGCCGAGTGGAGACAAAACGAGACGAATCACGTCCGGTTGCTTCGAATCGCGTCAAATCAAATCGAATCGATTAGAAGAGATTAGGGTAGGGAAGGGTAGAATAGAATCGAGGAAAATAGTGAGGAATGGAGTTGAACGGAGTCCAATAGAGACGGATAGATAGGAATAGAGTACAAAAGAGTCTAATAGAGCAGAATAGGGCCGAATAGGCCCAAATAAGGCCTAATTGAGCAGAATCCAGCAGAATCGATGGAATTCGGGCCTAATCGAGCCGAATGGAGTGAAATGGAGCCACGTCGAGCCGAATAGAGCCGATTCGAACTGAATCGAGCTGATTCAAGCCTAATCGCGTCAAATCGCGTGGAAATACATCACATCGAATCTAATCAAATAGATTGGGGAAGGGTAGGGGAGGGGCGGGTGGGTAGAATAGAACAGAATAGTACAGAATAGAATATAGTACAGTAGGGTAGAGTAGAGAGAGTAAAGCAGACAAGAGTAGAGCAGAGTAGAATTGAGTCAAATAGAGTCAAAGAGTGCAGGATATAGCTGAATAGAGCCAATTCTGGCCGAATCGAGTCAAATGGAAACAAAACGAGATGAATCACACCGAATTGCTTCGAATCGCATCCAATCGAATAGATTAGAGTATCGTAGGGTAGAATAGAACAGAATAGAGTAGAATAGCGTAGAATGGAGAAGAGTGGAGTCAAATGGAGTCGAACAGAGACAAATAGAGTAGAAAAGAGTCGAATCGAGCCAAATAGGGCCGAATAAGGCTGAACCGAGTGGAAACGAGCTGAATTGAAGTGATTCGAGCCAAATCGAGCTGAATCGAGCTGATGTTGCGGAATCGAGCTGACTCAAGCGTGATGGTGTCCGGTCGCATCGAAATGCTTTGAATCGAATCAAATGGAATAGATTAGAATAGGTTAGGGTAGGGTAGTTTATGATAGGAAGACTAGGGTAGATGCAAGTAGACTACATTAGAGTAGACAAGAGAAGGCTAGAGTAGAAGCCTAGACTAGTAAGCTGGACTAGTCAGCTAGACTAGTGGCATAGAGCAGTAGCCTAGACAACTAGTCTTGAATAGTACCCTAAGTTAGTAATCTGAACGAGTACCCTTGCCTGAACTCTTAGCCTAATCTAGTACCCTTGCCTTAACTAGTAGAACTAACAAGTACCCTTGCCTTAACCAGTAGTCTTCACTAGTACCCTTGCCTTCACTAGTAGTATGTCCTTAACAAATAGCCTGAACTGGTCCCCTTGCTTTAACCAGTACCCTCAACAAGTACCCATGCCTTAACTAGTAGCCTGGCCTTAACTAGTAGCCTGGCCTTAACTAGTAGCCTGAACTAGTACACTTGCCTTAAGGAGTACCCTTGCCAGAACTACTCCCCTTAATTAGGACCCTTATTGAGTAACCCTAAGTAGTAGAGTATGGTACGGTGGGGTAGCATAGGGAAGGGAAGCATACGGTGGAACAGAGAAAATAGAAGGAAATAGAATAGAACAGCATAGGTCAGGGTAGGTTAGCTTAGTGTAGGGTATGGTAGAGTAGCATAGGATGGAATAGAGAAAATAGAAAAGGAGACTAGAAAAGAGCAGACTAGATTAGGATAGGCTAGGGTGGGGGAGGGTTTTGTAGAATACAGTAGTGTAGAATGGAATAGAATGGTGTGGAATGGAGTCAAATGGATTCGAACAGAGATGCAGAGAGTAGAAAAGAGTTGAATAGAGCCGAATAACGCTGAATAGGACCAAATATGGCCAAAATGAGCCGAATCGAGTCGAGTCGACCAGATTCGGGATGAATGGAGCCTAGTGGAGCTGAAACGAGCCAAATAGAGACAAACTGAACCCAGCAAAATCGAGCCAAAACACACTTAATGCATCCTATTGCATCGGATCTCGTCGAATTCCATCCAATCCCACCAAAACGCATCAAATCTCGCGGAATCTCACCGAATCCCGTCGAATTGTCTCAAATCGGGTCGAATGGTGTCAAACTGAATGGAATCGAATTAAATTGAATAGATTAGAGTAGTGTAGGTTAGACTGGGATTCAGTAGGGAAGGGCACAGAAGACTAGAATAGAGTAGAACAGAAGAGAATACCAAGAGTAGAATGGAGTAGAGTTGAGTAGAGTGGAATAGTCAGAGTCGGGTAGTGCAGAATATAGATGAATAGATCCAATTCAAGCCGAATCGATTCGAATGGAGAGGAAAGGAGACAAATCGTGATGAATCGAATCGAATAGAATAGATTAGAGTAGGGTAGGGTAGAACAGAATAGAATAGAGTAGAAAAGAGTAGAATGGTGTGGAAGGGAGTTGAATGGAGCCAAATAGAGACAAATAAAGTAGAAAGGGTTGAGTAGAGCTGAACAGGGCTGAATAAGGTTCACTCGAGCCTAATTATGCTGAATTGAGCAGAATCGAGACGAATTGACCCAATTCAAGCCAAATAGAGCTAAATCGAGCCGATTCAAGCCTAATCACATGGAATCGCGTCGAAATGCGTTGAATCGAATAGATTAGAGTAGAGGAGGGTACGGCAGGAGAGGCTAGACTACAACACAACAGAACACAATAGAAAGAAGAGAATAGAATTAAGTAGAGTCGGGTCCAGTACAATAGAGTCAAATCGAGTTGAAGAGAGCCGAAAAGAGCCAAACAGAGCTGAATACAGCCGAATTGACCAAATTCAAGGTGAATCGAGATGAATCATGTCGAGTCGTTTGAAATGTGTCGAATCGAATCAAATAGATTAGTGTGGGGAAGGTAAGGTTAGGGTAGGGTAGAGAAGAATAGAATAGAGTAGAATAGAACAGAACAGAAAGAATCGTGTAGACTAGAGTCAAATAGAGTCGACTACTGCCAAAAAGAGCCGAATAGAGTGGAAAAGAGCCGAATAGAACCGAATCGAGTTTAATGGAGCAGAAAGGAGATGAATCGAGCCGATATGACCCGAATCAGGTCGAATCCCATTCAAGTGTGTCGAATAGCATAGAACAGATTACAGTAGGCTAAGTTAGGGTAGGGTAGGGTAGAATAGAGTGCAGTAGAACAGAACAGAACAGAAGAGAACAGAACTGAAAGAATAGGGTCGAGAAGAGCAGAGTATAGAAGAGTAGAGTAGAGTAGAGTCGAACATTGCCGAATAGAGCCAAATAGAGCCCAAAAGAGCTAAATGGATAGAAACCAAGACGAATCACGCCGAATCCCGTGGAATCGTGCCGTATCGCGTCGAATCCCGTCGAATTGCACTGAATCTGATCAATTCCAATCCAATCCAATCCAATCAATTAGAATAGACTAGAGTAGGGTAGAGTACAATACAATACAGTAGAGAATAGTTTAGGATGGAGTAGAATGGTGTAGCATGGAGTCGAAAAGAGATAATAGAGTTGAGTAGAGTCTAATAGAGCCGAATAGAGCTGCATAGAGTCTATTCGAGCTGACTAGAGCCGAATGGAGCCGATTAGAGCTGAATCGAACCGATTTAAGCCGACTGGGGATGAATGGAGTGGAAAGGAGCCAATTTGAGCCGAATCGCATCGAGATGCGTGGAATCGAATCCAGTAGAATAGATTAGATTAGGTAGGATAGAAGAGAGTAGACTTGAACACAGTAGAAGAGAATGGAAAGGATACAATACAATAGAGTGGAAAAGGGTAGAGCAGAGCAGAATAGTGTAGAGTAGAATAGAGTAGAGTAGAACAGAGTCGAATCAAGCTGAATGGAGACGAAACGAGACAAATCGCGTCGAATGGCGTCGAATCCCATCGAATCAATTACAGTAGGGTATAGTAGAAGAGCGTAGAATGGAGTAGAATGGTGTGCAATGGAATCGAGTAGAGTAGAAAAGAGCTGAATAGAGCCGAATAGGGCCAAAGAGGGCCAAATCGAGCTGAATTGAGCGAAATCGAGCCGAATCCAGTGAATCGAGCCTAATGGAGCCAAATCGAGCCTAATCGAGCTGAATCGACACTATTCGAGACAAATGGAGCCGAATGGACATGAATCACACCGATTTGGCCCCTAGTCGCGTCAAAATTTCTCGAATTCAATTGAATAGACTAGAGTAGGGGAGGTTCGGGTAGGCTAGAGTAGGGTAGAATAGAGTAGAATAGAATAAAACAGAACAGAACACAACAAAATAGAACAGAACAACACAGAACGAATACAGAAAAGAGTAGGCTAGAGTAGAGTAGAGGGGAATAGAGTAGAGTAGAATAGATTTGAACAGAGCCAAATCGAGCCGAATCGCGTCGAAATGGGTTGAATCAAATCCAATCAAGTGGATTACAATACCTTAGAGTTGGGTAGCATAGGGTAGGGTAGAATAGAGTAGAATAGTACAGAACAGAGTAGAAACAATACAATAGAGTAGAGAAGAGTAGAATAGAGCTGAATAGAGCCAAATGCAGACAAAATGAGAGGAATCGTGTAGAAGCAAGTAGAGTAAATTAGAGTGGTGTTGGGTAGGGTAGAGCAGAATAGAGTAGAATAGTGTAGAATAGTGTGGAATGAATAGAATGGAGTAGAATGGAGTCAAGTAGAAACGAAGAGAGTCGAAAAGAGTCGAATAGAGCAGAATAGGGCCGAAGAAGGCCAAATCGAGCAGATTCGAAGCGATTCAAGCCAAAACAAGCTGAATGGAGCCTAACTGAGCCGAATAGAGCCAAATCGAGCCGAATCGAGCCGATTCAAGCTTCATCGCCTCGAATCGCGTTCAACGCGTCAAATCCAATCGAGATGTATAGATTAGAGAAGGGGAGGGGAGGGGAGGGGAGAATAGAACAGAGTAGAGTGGAATAGAAGAGATTAGAACAGAATAGAAGGAATAGAATCGAGTAGAATAGAGTGGAAAAGAGTAGAGTCGAATACAGTCGAATAGAGCCGAATAAGCTGAATAGAGACGAGTGGAGCTGAATACAGCCGAAAAGAGCTGTATACTGCCAAATCACACCTAATCGAGCGGAATCAAGCAGAATCGCACTGACTGTCACCGAACAGCGTCGAATCGAATCAGGTCGAATCGAGTCGAGTCACATCGTTTTGAATCAAACAAGGTCAAATCGCTTCATATCGTGTCGAATCCCATCGAATCACGTCGAATAACTTCGAATTGCGTCAAACCTCAGAGAATCCTACTGAATCACGTCGAGTCGCATGGAATCTCATCAAATCCCTTCAGATCTTGCCGAATCCAGTCAAGTCCTATCAAATCGCTTTGCACTGAATCGAATTGAATCCAATAGATTAAAGTAGGGTAGGTTCGGGTGGGGTGCCGTTGGGTCGGGTAGGGTAGAATAGACTAGAGTACAACAGAATAGGAGAGAATAGAACAGAACAGAAAGAATACAACAGAATAGAATAGAGTCAAAGAGAGAGAACATAGCCGAATTGAGCCGAGTGGAGACAAAACGAGACGAATCACGTCCGGTTGCTTCGAATCGCGTCAAATCAAATCGAATCGATTAGAAGAGATTAGGGTAGGGAAGGGTAGAATAGAATCGAGGAAAATAGTGAGGAATGGAGTTGAACGGAGTCCAATAGAGACGGATAGATAGGAATAGAGTACAAAAGAGTCTAATAGAGCAGAATAGGGCCGAATAGGCCCAAATAAGGCCTAATTGAGCAGAATCCAGCAGAATCGATGGAATTCGGGCCTAATCGAGCCGAATGGAGTGAAATGGAGCCACGTCGAGCCGAATAGAGCCGATTCGAACTGAATCGAGCTGATTCAAGCCTAATCGCGTCAAATCGCGTGGAAATACATCACATCGAATCTAATCAAATAGATTGGGGAAGGGTAGGGGAGGGGCGGGTGGGTAGAATAGAACAGAATAGTACAGAATAGAATATAGTACAGTAGGGTAGAGTAGAGAGAGTAAAGCAGACAAGAGTAGAGCAGAGTAGAATTGAGTCAAATAGAGTCAAAGAGTGCAGGATATAGCTGAATAGAGCCAATTCTGGCCGAATCGAGTCAAATGGAAACAAAACGAGATGAATCACACCGAATTGCTTCGAATCGCATCCAATCGAATAGATTAGAGTATCGTAGGGTAGAATAGAACAGAATAGAGTAGAATAGCGTAGAATGGAGAAGAGTGGAGTCAAATGGAGTCGAACAGAGACAAATAGAGTAGAAAAGAGTCGAATCGAGCCAAATAGGGCCGAATAAGGCTGAACCGAGTGGAAACGAGCTGAATTGAAGTGATTCGAGCCAAATCGAGCTGAATCGAGCTGATGTTGCGGAATCGAGCTGACTCAAGCGTGATGGTGTCCGGTCGCATCGAAATGCTTTGAATCGAATCAAATGGAATAGATTAGAATAGGTTAGGGTAGGGTAGTTTATGATAGGAAGACTAGGGTAGATGCAAGTAGACTACATTAGAGTAGACAAGAGAAGGCTAGAGTAGAAGCCTAGACTAGTAAGCTGGACTAGTCAGCTAGACTAGTGGCATAGAGCAGTAGCCTAGACAACTAGTCTTGAATAGTACCCTAAGTTAGTAATCTGAACGAGTACCCTTGCCTGAACTCTTAGCCTAATCTAGTACCCTTGCCTTAACTAGTAGAACTAACAAGTACCCTTGCCTTAACCAGTAGTCTTCACTAGTACCCTTGCCTTCACTAGTAGTATGTCCTTAACAAATAGCCTGAACTGGTCCCCTTGCTTTAACCAGTACCCTCAACAAGTACCCATGCCTTAACTAGTAGCCTGGCCTTAACTAGTAGCCTGGCCTTAACTAGTAGCCTGAACTAGTACACTTGCCTTAAGGAGTACCCTTGCCAGAACTACTCCCCTTAATTAGGACCCTTATTGAGTAACCCTAAGTAGTAGAGTATGGTACGGTGGGGTAGCATAGGGAAGGGAAGCATACGGTGGAACAGAGAAAATAGAAGGAAATAGAATAGAACAGCATAGGTCAGGGTAGGTTAGCTTAGTGTAGGGTATGGTAGAGTAGCATAGGATGGAATAGAGAAAATAGAAAAGGAGACTAGAAAAGAGCAGACTAGATTAGGATAGGCTAGGGTGGGGGAGGGTTTTGTAGAATACAGTAGTGTAGAATGGAATAGAATGGTGTGGAATGGAGTCAAATGGATTCGAACAGAGATGCAGAGAGTAGAAAAGAGTTGAATAGAGCCGAATAACGCTGAATAGGACCAAATATGGCCAAAATGAGCCGAATCGAGTCGAGTCGACCAGATTCGGGATGAATGGAGCCTAGTGGAGCTGAAACGAGCCAAATAGAGACAAACTGAACCCAGCAAAATCGAGCCAAAACACACTTAATGCATCCTATTGCATCGGATCTCGTCGAATTCCATCCAATCCCACCAAAACGCATCAAATCTCGCGGAATCTCACCGAATCCCGTCGAATTGTCTCAAATCGGGTCGAATGGTGTCAAACTGAATGGAATCGAATTAAATTGAATAGATTAGAGTAGTGTAGGTTAGACTGGGATTCAGTAGGGAAGGGCACAGAAGACTAGAATAGAGTAGAACAGAAGAGAATACCAAGAGTAGAATGGAGTAGAGTTGAGTAGAGTGGAATAGTCAGAGTCGGGTAGTGCAGAATATAGATGAATAGATCCAATTCAAGCCGAATCGATTCGAATGGAGAGGAAAGGAGACAAATCGTGATGAATCGAATCGAATAGAATAGATTAGAGTAGGGTAGGGTAGAACAGAATAGAATAGAGTAGAAAAGAGTAGAATGGTGTGGAAGGGAGTTGAATGGAGCCAAATAGAGACAAATAAAGTAGAAAGGGTTGAGTAGAGCTGAACAGGGCTGAATAAGGTTCACTCGAGCCTAATTATGCTGAATTGAGCAGAATCGAGACGAATTGACCCAATTCAAGCCAAATAGAGCTAAATCGAGCCGATTCAAGCCTAATCACATGGAATCGCGTCGAAATGCGTTGAATCGAATAGATTAGAGTAGAGGAGGGTACGGCAGGAGAGGCTAGACTACAACACAACAGAACACAATAGAAAGAAGAGAATAGAATTAAGTAGAGTCGGGTCCAGTACAATAGAGTCAAATCGAGTTGAAGAGAGCCGAAAAGAGCCAAACAGAGCTGAATACAGCCGAATTGACCAAATTCAAGGTGAATCGAGATGAATCATGTCGAGTCGTTTGAAATGTGTCGAATCGAATCAAATAGATTAGTGTGGGGAAGGTAAGGTTAGGGTAGGGTAGAGAAGAATAGAATAGAGTAGAATAGAACAGAACAGAAAGAATCGTGTAGACTAGAGTCAAATAGAGTCGACTACTGCCAAAAAGAGCCGAATAGAGTGGAAAAGAGCCGAATAGAACCGAATCGAGTTTAATGGAGCAGAAAGGAGATGAATCGAGCCGATATGACCCGAATCAGGTCGAATCCCATTCAAGTGTGTCGAATAGCATAGAACAGATTACAGTAGGCTAAGTTAGGGTAGGGTAGGGTAGAATAGAGTGCAGTAGAACAGAACAGAACAGAAGAGAACAGAACTGAAAGAATAGGGTCGAGAAGAGCAGAGTATAGAAGAGTAGAGTAGAGTAGAGTCGAACATTGCCGAATAGAGCCAAATAGAGCCCAAAAGAGCTAAATGGATAGAAACCAAGACGAATCACGCCGAATCCCGTGGAATCGTGCCGTATCGCGTCGAATCCCGTCGAATTGCACTGAATCTGATCAATTCCAATCCAATCCAATCCAATCAATTAGAATAGACTAGAGTAGGGTAGAGTACAATACAATACAGTAGAGAATAGTTTAGGATGGAGTAGAATGGTGTAGCATGGAGTCGAAAAGAGATAATAGAGTTGAGTAGAGTCTAATAGAGCCGAATAGAGCTGCATAGAGTCTATTCGAGCTGACTAGAGCCGAATGGAGCCGATTAGAGCTGAATCGAACCGATTTAAGCCGACTGGGGATGAATGGAGTGGAAAGGAGCCAATTTGAGCCGAATCGCATCGAGATGCGTGGAATCGAATCCAGTAGAATAGATTAGATTAGGTAGGATAGAAGAGAGTAGACTTGAACACAGTAGAAGAGAATGGAAAGGATACAATACAATAGAGTGGAAAAGGGTAGAGCAGAGCAGAATAGTGTAGAGTAGAATAGAGTAGAGTAGAACAGAGTCGAATCAAGCTGAATGGAGACGAAACGAGACAAATCGCGTCGAATGGCGTCGAATCCCATCGAATCAATTACAGTAGGGTATAGTAGAAGAGCGTAGAATGGAGTAGAATGGTGTGCAATGGAATCGAGTAGAGTAGAAAAGAGCTGAATAGAGCCGAATAGGGCCAAAGAGGGCCAAATCGAGCTGAATTGAGCGAAATCGAGCCGAATCCAGTGAATCGAGCCTAATGGAGCCAAATCGAGCCTAATCGAGCTGAATCGACACTATTCGAGACAAATGGAGCCGAATGGACATGAATCACACCGATTTGGCCCCTAGTCGCGTCAAAATTTCTCGAATTCAATTGAATAGACTAGAGTAGGGGAGGTTCGGGTAGGCTAGAGTAGGGTAGAATAGAGTAGAATAGAATAAAACAGAACAGAACACAACAAAATAGAACAGAACAACACAGAACGAATACAGAAAAGAGTAGGCTAGAGTAGAGTAGAGGGGAATAGAGTAGAGTAGAATAGATTTGAACAGAGCCAAATCGAGCCAAATCGCGTCGAAATGGGTTGAATCAAATCCAATCAAGTGGATTACAATACCTTAGAGTTGGGTAGCATAGGGTAGGGTAGAATAGAGTAGAATAGTACAGAACAGAGTAGAAACAATACAATAGAGTAGAGAAGAGTAGAATAGAGCTGAATAGAGCCAAATGCAGACAAAATGAGAGGAATCGTGTAGAAGCAAGTAGAGTAAATTAGAGTGGTGTTGGGTAGGGTAGAGCAGAATAGAGTAGAATAGTGTAGAATAGTGTGGAATGAATAGAATGGAGTAGAATGGAGTCAAGTAGAAACGAAGAGAGTCGAAAAGAGTCGAATAGAGCAGAATAGGGCCGAAGAAGGCCAAATCGAGCAGATTCGAAGCGATTCAAGCCAAAACAAGCTGAATGGAGCCTAACTGAGCCGAATAGAGCCAAATCGAGCCGAATCGAGCCGATTCAAGCTTCATCGCCTCGAATCGCGTTCAACGCGTCAAATCCAATCGAGATGTATAGATTAGAGAAGGGGAGGGGAGGGGAGGGGAGAATAGAACAGAGTAGAGTGGAATAGAAGAGATTAGAACAGAATAGAAGGAATAGAATCGAGTAGAATAGAGTGGAAAAGAGTAGAGTCGAATACAGTCGAATAGAGCCGAATAAGCTGAATAGAGACGAATGGAGCTGAATACAGCCGAAAAGAGCTGTATACTGCCAAATCACACCTAATCGAGCGGAATCAAGCAGAATCGCACTGACTGTCACCGAACAGCGTCGAATCGAATCAGGTCGAATCGAGTCGAGTCACATCGTTTTGAATCAAACAAGGTCAAATCGCTTCATATCGTGTCGAATCCCATCGAATCACGTCGAATAACTTCGAATTGCGTCAAACCTCAGAGAATCCTACTGAATCACGTCGAGTCGCATGGAATCTCATCAAATCCCTTCAGATCTTGCCGAATCCAGTCAAGTCCTATCAAATCGCTTTGCACTGAATCGAATTGAATCCAATAGATTAAAGTAGGGTAGGTTCGGGTGGGGTGCCGTTGGGTCGGGTAGGGTAGAATAGAATAGAGTACAACAGAATAGGAGAGAATAGAACAGAACAGAAAGAATACAACAGAATAGAATAGAGTCAAAGAGAGAGAACATAGCCGAATTGAGCCGAGTGGAGACAAAACGAGACGAATCACGTCCGGTTGCTTCGAATCGCGTCAAATCAAATCGAATCGATTAGAAGAGATTAGGGTAGGGAAGGGTAGAATAGAATCGAGGAAAATAGTGAGGAATGGAGTTGAACGGAGTCCAATAGAGACGGATAGATAGGAATAGAGTACAAAAGAGTCTAATAGAGCAGAATAGGGCCGAATAGGCCCAAATAAGGCCTAATTGAGCAGAATCCAGCAGAATCGATGGAATTCGGGCCTAATCGAGCCGAATGGAGTGAAATGGAGCCACGTCGAGCCGAATAGAGCCGATTCGAACTGAATCGAGCTGATTCAAGCCTAATCGCGTCAAATCGCGTGGAAATACATCACATCGAATCTAATCAAATAGATTGGGGAAGGGTAGGGGAGGGGCGGGTGGGTAGAATAGAACAGAATAGTACAGAATAGAATATAGTACAGTAGGGTAGAGTAGAGAGAGTAAAGCAGACAAGAGTAGAGCAGAGTAGAATTGAGTCAAATAGAGTCAAAGAGTGCAGGATATAGCTGAATAGAGCCAATTCTGGCCGAATCGAGTCAAATGGAAACAAAACGAGATGAATCACACCGAATTGCTTCGAATCGCATCCAATCGAATAGATTAGAGTATCGTAGGGTAGAATAGAACAGAATAGAGTAGAATAGCGTAGAATGGAGAAGAGTGGAGTCAAATGGAGTCGAACAGAGACAAATAGAGTAGAAAAGAGTCGAATCGAGCCAAATAGGGCCGAATAAGGCTGAACCGAGTGGAAACGAGCTGAATTGAAGTGATTCGAGCCAAATCGAGCTGAATCGAGCTGATGTTGCGGAATCGAGCTGACTCAAGCGTGATGGTGTCCGGTCGCATGGAAATGCTTTGAATCGAATCAAATGGAATAGATTAGAATAGGTTAGGGTAGGGTAGTTTATGATAGGAAGACTAGGGTAGATGCAAGTAGACTACATTAGAGTAGACAAGAGAAGGCTAGAGTAGAAGCCTAGACTAGTAAGCTGGACTAGTCAGCTAGACTAGTGGCATAGAGCAGTAGCCTAGACAACTAGTCTTGAATAGTACCCTAAGTTAGTAATCTGAACGAGTACCCTTGCCTGAACTCTTAGCCTAATCTAGTACCCTTGCCTTAACTAGTAGAACTAACAAGTACCCTTGCCTTAACCAGTAGTCTTCACTAGTACCCTTGCCTTCACTAGTAGTATGTCCTTAACAAATAGCCTGAACTGGTCCCCTTGCCTTAACCAGTACCCTCAACAAGTACCCATGCCTTAACTAGTAGCCTGGCCTTAACTAGTAGCCTGGCCTTAACTAGTAGCCTGAACTAGTACACTTGCCTTAAGGAGTACCCTTGCCAGAACTACTCCCCTTAATTAGGACCCTTATTGAGTAACCCTAAGTAGTAGAGTATGGTACGGTGGGGTAGCATAGGGTAGGGAAGCATACGGTGGAACAGAGAAAATAGAAGGAAATAGAATAGAACAGCATAGGTCAGGGTAGGTTAGCTTAGTGTAGGGTATGGTAGAGTAGCATAGGATGGAATAGAGAAAATAGAAAAGGAGACTAGAAAAGAGCAGACTAGATTAGGATAGGCTAGGGTGGGGGAGGGTTTTGTAGAATACAGTAGTGTAGAATGGAATAGAATGGTGTGGAATGGAGTCAAATGGATTCGAACAGAGATGCAGAGAGTAGAAAAGAGTTGAATAGAGCCGAATAACGCTGAATAGGACCAAATATGGCCAAAATGAGCCGAATCGAGTCGAGTCGACCAGATTCGGGATGAATGGAGCCTAGTGGAGCTGAAACGAGCCAAATAGAGACAAACTGAACCCAGCAAAATCGAGCCAAAACACACTTAATTGCATCCTATTGCATCGGATCTCGTCGAATTCCATCCAATCCCACCAAAACGCATCAAATCTCGCGGAATCTCACCGAATCCCGTCGAATTGTCTCAAATCGGGTCGAATGGTGTCAAACTGAATGGAATCGAATTAAATTGAATAGATTAGAATAGTGTAGGTTAGACTGGGATTCAGTAGGGAAGGGCACAGAAGACTAGAATAGAGTAGAACAGAAGAGAATACCAAGAGTAGAATGGAGTAGAGTTGAGTAGAGTGGAATAGTCAGAGTCGGGTAGTGCAGAATATAGATGAATAGATCCAATTCAAGCCGAATCGATTCGAATGGAGAGGAAAGGAGACAAATCGTGATGAATCGAATCGAATAGAATAGATTAGAGTAGGGTAGGGTAGAACAGAATAGAATAGAGTAGAAAAGAGTAGAATGGTGTGGAAGGGAGTTGAATGGAGCCAAATAGAGACAAATAAAGTAGAAAGGGTTGAGTAGAGCTGAACAGGGCTGAATAAGGTTCACTCGAGCCTAATTATGCTGAATTGAGCAGAATCGAGACGAATTGACCCAATTCAAGCCAAATAGAGCTAAATCGAGCCGATTCAAGCCTAATCACATGGAATCGCGTCGAAATGCGTTGAATCGAATAGATTAGAGTAGAGGAGGGTACGGCAGGAGAGGCTAGACTACAACACAACAGAACACAATAGAAAGAAGAGAATAGAATTAAGTAGAGTCGGGTCCAGTACAATAGAGTCAAATCGAGTTGAAGAGAGCCGAAAAGAGCCAAACAGAGCTGAATACAGCCGAATTGACCAAATTCAAGGTGAATCGAGATGAATCATGTCGAGTCGTTTGAAATGTGTCGAATCGAATCAAATAGATTAGTGTGGGGAAGGTAAGGTTAGGGTAGGGTAGAGAAGAATAGAATAGAGTAGAAGAGAACAGAACAGAAAGAATCGTGTAGACTAGAGTCAAATAGAGTCGACTACTGCCAAAAAGAGCCGAATAGAGTGGAAAAGAGCCGAATAGAACCGAATCGAGTTTAATGGAGCAGAAAGGAGATGAATCGAGCCGATATGACCCGAATCAGGTCGAATCCCATTCAAGTGTGTCGAATAGCATAGAACAGATTACAGTAGGCTAAGTTAGGGTAGGGTAGGGTAGAATAGAGTGCAGTAGAACAGAACAGAACAGAAGAGAACAGAACTGAAAGAATAGGGTCGAGAAGAGCAGAGTATAGAAGAGTAGAGTAGAGTAGAGTCGAACATTGCCGAATAGAGCCAAATAGAGCCCAAAAGAGCTAAATGGATAGAAACCAAGACGAATCACGCCGAATCCCGTGGAATCGTGCCGTATCGCGTCGAATCCCGTCGAATTGCACTGAATCTGATCAATTCCAATCCAATCCAATCCAATCAATTAGAATAGACTAGAGTAGGGTAGAGTACAATACAATACAGTAGAGAATAGTTTAGGATGGAGTAGAATGGTGTAGCATGGAGTCGAAAAGAGATAATAGAGTTGAGTAGAGTCTAATAGAGCCGAATAGAGCTGCATAGAGTCTATTCGAGCTGACTAGAGCCGAATGGAGCCGATTAGAGCTGAATCGAACCGATTTAAGCCGACTGGGGATGAATGGAGTGGAAAGGAGCCAATTTGAGCCGAATCGCATCGAGATGCGTGGAATCGAATCCAGTAGAATAGATTAGATTAGGTAGGATAGAAGAGAGTAGACTTGAACACAGTAGAAGAGAATGGAAAGGATACAATACAATAGAGTGGAAAAGGGTAGAGCAGAGCAGAATAGTGTAGAGTAGAATAGAGTAGAGTAGAACAGAGTCGAATCAAGCTGAATGGAGACGAAACGAGACAAATCGCGTCGAATGGCGTCGAATCCCATCGAATCAATTACAGTAGGGTATAGTAGAAGAGCGTAGAATGGAGTAGAATGGTGTGCAATGGAATCGAGTAGAGTAGAAAAGAGCTGAATAGAGCCGAATAGGGCCAAAGAGGGCCAAATCGAGCTGAATTGAGCGAAATCGAGCCGAATCCAGTGAATCGAGCCTAATGGAGCCAAATCGAGCCTAATCGAGCTGAATCGACACTATTCGAGACAAATGGAGCCGAATGGACATGAATCACACCGATTTGGCCCCTAGTCGCGTCAAAATTTCTCGAATTCAATTGAATAGACTAGAGTAGGGGAGGTTCGGGTAGGCTAGAGTAGGGTAGAATAGAGTAGAATAGAATAAAACAGAACAGAACACAACAAAATGGAACAGAACAACACAGAACGAATACAGAAAAGAGTAGGCTAGAGTAGAGTAGAGGGGAATAGAGTAGAGTAGAATAGATTTGAACAGAGCCAAATCGAGCCGAATCGCGTCGAAATGGGTTGAATCAAATCCAATCAAGTGGATTACAATACCTTAGAGTTGGGTAGCATAGGGTAGGGTAGAATAGAGTAGAATAGTACAGAACAGAGTAGAAACAATACAATAGAGTAGAGAAGAGTAGAATAGAGCTGAATAGAGCCAAATGCAGACAAAATGAGAGGAATCGTGTAGAAGCAAGTAGAGTAAATTAGAGTGGTGTTGGGTAGGGTAGAGCAGAATAGAGTAGAATAGTGTAGAATAGTGTGGAATGAATAGAATGGAGTAGAATGGAGTCAAGTAGAAACGAAGAGAGTCGAAAAGAGTCGAATAGAGCAGAATAGGGCCGAAGAAGGCCAAATCGAGCAGATTCGAAGCGATTCAAGCCAAAACAAGCTGAATGGAGCCTAACTGAGCCGAATAGAGCCAAATCGAGCCGATTCAAGCTTCATCGCCTCGAATCGCGTTCAACGCGTCAAATCCAATCGAGATGTATAGATTAGAGAAGGGGAGGGGAGGGGAGGGGAGAATAGAACAGAGTAGAGTGGAATAGAAGAGATTAGAACAGAATAGAAGGAATAGAATCGAGTAGAATAGAGTGGAAAAGAGTAGAGTCGAATACAGTCGAATAGAGCCGAATAAGCTGAATACAGACGAATGGAGCTGAATACAGCCGAAAAGAGCTGTATACTGCCGAATCACACCTAATCGAGCGGAATCAAGCAGAATCGCACTGACTGTCACCGAACAGCGTCAAATCGAATCAGGTCGAATCGAGTCGAGTCACATCGTTTTGAATCAAACAAGGTCAAATCGCTTCATATCGTGTCGAATCCCATCGAATCACGTCGAATAACTTCGAATTGCGTCAAACCTCAGAGAATCCTACTGAATCACGTCGAGTCGCATGGAATCTCATCAAATCCCTTCAGATCTTGCCGAATCCAGTCAAGTCCTATCAAATCGCTTTGCACTGAATCGAATTGAATCCAATAGATTAAAGTAGGGTAGGTTCGGGTGGGGTGCCGTTGGGTCGGGTAGGGTAGAATAGAATAGAGTACAACAGAATAGGAGAGAATAGAACAGAACAGAAAGAATACAACAGAATAGAATAGAGTCAAAGAGAGAGAACATAGCCGAATTGAGCCGAGTGGAGACAAAACGAGACGAATCACGTCCGGTTGCTTCGAATCGCGTCAAATCAAATCGAATCGATTAGAAGAGATTAGGGTAGGGAAGGGTAGAATAGAATCGAGGAAAATAGTGAGGAATGGAGTTGAACGGAGTCCAATAGAGACGGATAGATAGGAATAGAGTGCAAAAGAGTCTAATAGAGCAGAATAGGGCCGAATAGGCCCAAATAAGGCCTAATTGAGCAGAATCCAGCAGAATCGATGGAATTCGGGCCTAATCGAGCCGAATGGAGTGAAATGGAGCCACGTCGAGCCGAATAGAGCCGATTCGAACTGAATCGAGCTGATTCAAGCCTAATCGCGTCAAATCGCGTGGAAATACATCACATCGAATCTAATCAAATAGATTGGGGAAGGGTAGGGGAGGGGCGGGTGGGTAGAATAGAACAGAATAGTACAGAATAGAATATAGTACAGTAGGGTAGAGTAGAGAGAGTAAAGCAGACAAGAGTAGAGCAGAGTAGAATTGAGTCAAATAGAGTCAAAGAGTGCAGGATATAGCTGAATAGAGCCAATTCTGGCCGAATCGAGTCAAATGGAAACAAAACGAGATGAATCACACCGAATTGCTTCGAATCGCATCCAATCGAATAGATTAGAGTATCGTAGGGTAGAATAGAACAGAATAGAGTAGAATAGCGTAGAATGGAGAAGAGTGGAGTCAAATGGAGTCGAACAGAGACAAATAGAGTAGAAAAGAGTCGAATCGAGCCAAATAGGGCCGAATAAGGCTGAACCGAGTGGAAACGAGCTGAATTGAAGTGATTCGAGCCAAATCGAGCTGAATCGAGCTGATGTTGCGGAATCGAGCTGACTCAAGCGTGATGGTGTCCGGTCGCATGGAAATGCTTTGAATCGAATCAAATGGAATAGATTAGAATAGGTTAGGGTAGGGTAGTTTATGATAGGAAGACTAGGGTAGATGCAAGTAGACTACATTAGAGTAGACAAGAGAAGGCTAGAGTAGAAGCCTAGACTAGTAAGCTGGACTAGTCAGCTAGACTAGTGGCATAGAGCAGTAGCCTAGACAACTAGTCTTGAATAGTACCCTAAGTTAGTAATCTGAACGAGTACCCTTGCCTGAACTCTTAGCCTAATCTAGTACCCTTGCCTTAACTAGTAGAACTAACAAGTACCCTTGCCTTAACCAGTAGTCTTCACTAGTACCCTTGCCTTCACTAGTAGTATGTCCTTAACAAATAGCCTGAACTGGTCCCCTTGCCTTAACCAGTACCCTCAACAAGTACCCATGCCTTAACTAGTAGCCTGGCCTTAACTAGTAGCCTGGCCTTAACTAGTAGCCTGAACTAGTACACTTGCCTTAAGGAGTACCCTTGCCAGAACTACTCCCCTTAATTAGGACCCTTATTGAGTAACCCTAAGTAGTAGAGTATGGTACGGTGGGGTAGCATAGGGTAGGGAAGCATACGGTGGAACAGAGAAAATAGAAGGAAATAGAATAGAACAGCATAGGTCAGGGTAGGTTAGCTTAGTGTAGGGTATGGTAGAGTAGCATAGGATGGAATAGAGAAAATAGAAAAGGAGACTAGAAAAGAGCAGACTAGATTAGGATAGGCTAGGGTGGGGGAGGGTTTTGTAGAATACAGTAGTGTAGAATGGAATAGAATGGTGTGGAATGGAGTCAAATGGATTCGAACAGAGATGCAGAGAGTAGAAAAGAGTTGAATAGAGCCGAATAACGCTGAATAGGACCAAATATGGCCAAAATGAGCCGAATCGAGTCGAGTCGACCAGATTCGGGATGAATGGAGCCTAGTGGAGCTGAAACGAGCCAAATAGAGACAAACTGAACCCAGCAAAATCGAGCCAAAACACACTTAATTGCATCCTATTGCATCGGATCTCGTCGAATTCCATCCAATCCCACCAAAACGCATCAAATCTCGCGGAATCTCACCGAATCCCGTCGAATTGTCTCAAATCGGGTCGAATGGTGTCAAACTGAATGGAATCGAATTAAATTGAATAGATTAGAGTAGTGTAGGTTAGACTGGGATTCAGTAGGGAAGGGCACAGAAGACTAGAATAGAGTAGAACAGAAGAGAATACCAAGAGTAGAATGGAGTAGAGTTGAGTAGAGTGGAATAGTCAGAGTCGGGTAGTGCAGAATATAGATGAATAGATCCAATTCAAGCCGAATCGATTCGAATGGAGAGGAAAGGAGACAAATCGTGATGAATCGAATCGATTAGAATAGATTAGAGTAGGGTAGGGTAGAACAGAATAGAATAGAGTAGAAAAGAGTAGAATGGTGTGGAAGGGAGTTGAATGGAGCCAAATAGAGACAAATAAAGTAGAAAGGGTTGAGTAGAGCTGAACAGGGCTGAATAAGGTTCACTCGAGCCTAATTATGCTGAATTGAGCAGAATCGAGACGAATTGACCCAATTCAAGCCAAATAGAGCTAAATCGAGCCGATTCAAGCCTAATCACATGGAATCGCGTCGAAATGCGTTGAATCGAATAGATTAGAGTAGAGGAGGGTACGGCAGGAGAGGCTAGACTACAACACAACAGAACACAATAGAAAGAAGAGAATAGAATTAAGTAGAGTCGGGTCCAGTACAATAGAGTCAAATCGAGTTGAAGAGAGCCGAAAAGAGCCAAACAGAGCTGAATACAGCCGAATTGACCAAATTCAAGGTGAATCGAGATGAATCATGTCGAGTCGTTTGAAATGTGTCGAATCGAATCAAATAGATTAGTGTGGGGAAGGTAAGGTTAGGGTAGGGTAGAGAAGAATAGAATAGAGTAGAATAGAACAGAACAGAAAGAATCGTGTAGACTAGAGTCAAATAGAGTCGACTACTGCCAAAAAGAGCCGAATAGAGTGGAAAAGAGCCGAATAGAACCGAATCGAGTTTAATGGAGCAGAAAGGAGATGAACCGAGCCGATATGACCCGAATCAGGTCGAATCCCATTCAAGTGTGTCGAATAGCATAGAACAGATTACAGTAGGCTAAGTTAGGGTAGGGTAGGGTAGAATAGAGTGCAGTAGAACAGAACAGAACAGAAGAGAACAGAACTGAAAGAATAGGGTCGAGAAGAGCAGAGTATAGAAGAGTAGAGTAGAGTAGAGTCGAACATTGCCGAATAGAGCCAAATAGAGCCCAAAAGAGCTAAATGGATAGAAACCAAGACGAATCACGCCGAATCCCGTGGAATCGTGCCGTATCGCGTCGAATCCCGTCGAATTGCACTGAATCTGATCAATTCCAATCCAATCCAATCCAATCAATTAGAATAGACTAGAGTAGGGTAGAGTACAATACAATACAGTAGAGAATAGTTTAGGATGGAGTAGAATGGTGTAGCATGGAGTCGAAAAGAGATAATAGAGTTGAGTAGAGTCTAATAGAGCCGAATAGAGCGGCATAGAGTCTATTCGAGCTGACTAGAGCCGAATGGAGCCGATTAGAGCTGAATCGAACCGATTTAAGCCGACTGGGGATGAATGGAGTGGAAAGGAGCCAATTTGAGCCGAATCGCATTGAGATGCGTGGAATCGAATCCAGTAGAATAGATTAGATTAGGTAGGATAGAAGAGAGTAGACTTGAACACAGTAGAAGAGAATGGAAAGGATACAATACAATAGAGTGGAAAAGGGTAGAGCAGAGCAGAATAGTGTAGAGTAGAATAGAGTAGAGTAGAACAGAGTCGAATCAAGCTGAATGGAGACGAAACGAGACAAATCGCGTCGAATGGCGTCGAATCCCATCGAATCAATTACAGTAGGGTATAGTAGAAGAGCGTAGAATGGAGTAGAATGGTGTGCAATGGAATCGAGTAGAGTAGAAAAGAGCTGAATAGAGCCGAATAGGGCCAAAGAGGGCCAAATCGAGCTGAATTGAGCGAAATCGAGCCGAATCCAGTGAATCGAGCCTAATGGAGCCAAATCGAGCCTAATCGAGCTGAATCGACACTATTCGAGACAAATGGAGCCGAATGGACATGAATCACACCGATTTGGCCCCTAGTCGCGTCAAAATTTCTCGAATTCAATTGAATAGACTAGAGTAGGGGAGGTTCGGGTAGGCTAGAGTAGGGTAGAATAGAGTAGAATAGAATAAAACAGAACAGAACACAACAAAATGGAACAGAACAACACAGAAGGAATACAGAAAAGAGTAGGCTAGAGTAGAGTAGAGGGGAATAGAGTAGAGTAGAATAGATTTGAACAGAGCCAAATCGAGCCGAATCGCGTCGAAATGGGTTGAATCAAATCCAATCAAGTGGATTACAATACCTTAGAGTTGGGTAGCATAGGGTAGGGTAGAATAGAGTAGAATAGTACAGAACAGAGTAGAAACAATACAATAGAGTAGAGAAGAGTAGAATAGAGCTGAATAGAGCCAAATGCAGACAAAATGAGAGGAATCGTGTAGAAGCAAGTAGAGTAAATTAGAGTGGTGTTGGGTAGGGTAGAGCAGAATAGAGTAGAATAGTGTAGAATAGTGTGGAATGAATAGAATGGAGTAGAATGGAGTCAAGTAGAAACGAAGAGAGTCGAAAAGAGTCGAATAGAGCAGAATAGGGCCGAAGAAGGCCAAATCGAGCAGATTCGAAGCGATTCAAGCCAAAACAAGCTGAATGGAGCCTAACTGAGCCGAATAGAGCCAAATCGAGCCGATTCAAGCTTCATCGCCTCGAATCGCGTTCAACGCGTCAAATCCAATCGAGATGTATAGATTAGAGAAGGGGAGGGGAGGGGAGGGGAGAATAGAACAGAGTAGAGTGGAATAGAAGAGATTAGAACAGAATAGAAGGAATAGAATCGAGTAGAATAGAGTGGAAAAGAGTAGAGTCGAATACAGTCGAATAGAGCCGAATAAGCTGAATACAGACGAATGGAGCTGAATACAGCCGAAAAGAGCTGTATACTGCCGAATCACACCTAATCGAGCGGAATCAAGCAGAATCGCACTGACTGTCACCGAACAGCGTCAAATCGAATCAGGTCGAATCGAGTCGAGTCACATCGTTTTGAATCAAACAAGGTCAAATCGCTTCATATCGTGTCGAATCCCATCGAATCACGTCGAATAACTTCGAATTGCGTCAAACCTCAGAGAATCCTACTGAATCACGTCGAGTCGCATGGAATCTCATCAAATCCCTTCAGATCTTGCCGAATCCAGTCAAGTCCTATCAAATCGCTTTGCACTGAATCGAATTGAATCCAATAGATTAAAGTAGGGTAGGTTCGGGTGGGGTGCCGTTGGGTCGGGTAGGGTAGAATAGAATAGAGTACAACAGAATAGGAGAGAATAGAACAGAACAGAAAGAATACAACAGAATAGAATAGAGTCAAAGAGAGAGAACATAGCCGAATTGAGCCGAGTGGAGACAAAACGAGACGAATCACGTCCGGTTGCTTCGAATCGCGTCAAATCAAATCGAATCGATTAGAAGAGATTAGGGTAGGGAAGGGTAGAATAGAATCGAGGAAAATAGTGAGGAATGGAGTTGAACGGAGTCCAATAGAGACGGATAGATAGGAATAGAGTGCAAAAGAGTCTAATAGAGCAGAATAGGGCCGAATAGGCCCAAATAAGGCCTAATTGAGCAGAATCCAGCAGAATCGATGGAATTCGGGCCTAATCGAGCCGAATGGAGTGAAATGGAGCCACGTCGAGCCGAATAGAGCCGATTCGAACTGAATCGAGCTGATTCAAGCCTAATCGCGTCAAATCGCGTGGAAATACATCACATCGAATCTAATCAAATAGATTGGGGAAGGGTAGGGGAGGGGCGGGTGGGTAGAATAGAACAGAATAGTACAGAATAGAATATAGTACAGTAGGGTAGAGTAGAGAGAGTAAAGCAGACAAGAGTAGAGCAGAGTAGAATTGAGTCAAATAGAGTCAAAGAGTGCAGGATATAGCTGAATAGAGCCAATTCTGGCCGAATCGAGTCAAATGGAAACAAAACGAGATGAATCACACCGAATTGCTTCGAATCGCATCCAATCGAATAGATTAGAGTATCGTAGGGTAGAATAGAACAGAATAGAGTAGAATAGCGTAGAATGGAGAAGAGTGGAGTCAAATGGAGTCGAACAGAGACAAATAGAGTAGAAAAGAGTCGAATCGAGCCAAATAGGGCCGAATAAGGCTGAACCGAGTGGAAACGAGCTGAATTGAAGTGATTCGAGCCAAATCGAGCTGAATCGAGCTGATGTTGCGGAATCGAGCTGACTCAAGCGTGATGGTGTCCGGTCGCATGGAAATGCTTTGAATCGAATCAAATGGAATAGATTAGAATAGGTTAGGGTAGGGTAGTTTATGATAGGAAGACTAGGGTAGATGCAAGTAGACTACATTAGAGTAGACAAGAGAAGGCTAGAGTAGAAGCCTAGACTAGTAAGCTGGACTAGTCAGCTAGACTAGTGGCATAGAGCAGTAGCCTAGACAACTAGTCTTGAATAGTACCCTAAGTTAGTAATCTGAACGAGTACCCTTGCCTGAACTCTTAGCCTAATCTAGTACCCTTGCCTTAACTAGTAGAACTAACAAGTACCCTTGCCTTAACCAGTAGTCTTCACTAGTACCCTTGCCTTCACTAGTAGTATGTCCTTAACAAATAGCCTGAACTGGTCCCCTTGCCTTAACCAGTACCCTCAACAAGTACCCATGCCTTAACTAGTAGCCTGGCCTTAACTAGTAGCCTGGCCTTAACTAGTAGCCTGAACTAGTACACTTGCCTTAAGGAGTACCCTTGCCCCAACTACTCCCCTTAATTAGGACCCTTATTGAGTAACCCTAAGTAGTAGAGTATGGTACGGTGGGGTAGCATAGGGTAGGGAAGCATACGGTGGAACAGAGAAAATAGAAGGAAATAGAATAGAACAGCATAGGTCAGGGTAGGTTAGCTTAGTGTAGGGTATGGTAGAGTAGCATAGGATGGAATAGAGAAAATAGAAAAGGAGACTAGAAAAGAGCAGACTAGATTAGGATAGGCTAGGGTGGGGGAGGGTTTTGTAGAATACAGTAGTGTAGAATGGAATAGAATGGTGTGGAATGGAGTCAAATGGATTCGAACAGAGATGCAGAGAGTAGAAAAGAGTTGAATAGAGCCGAATAACGCTGAATAGGACCAAATATGGCCAAAATGAGCTGAATCGAGTCGAGTCAACCAGATTCGGGATGAATGGAGCCTAGTGGAGCTGAAACGAGCCAAATAGAGACAAACTGAACCCAGCAAAATCGAGCCAAAACACACTTAATTGCATCCTATTGCACCGGATCTCGTCGAATTCCATCCAATCCCACCAAAACGCATCAAATCTCGCGGAATCTCACCGAATCCCGTCGAATTGTCTCAAATCGGGTCGAATGGTGTCAAACTGAATGGAATCGAATTAAATTGAATAGATTAGAGTAGTGTAGGTTAGACTGGGATTCAGTAGGGAAGGGCACAGAAGACTAGAATAGAGTAGAACAGAAGAGAATACCAAGAGTAGAATGGAGTAGAGTTGAGTAGAGTGGAATAGTCAGAGTCGGGTAGTGCAGAATATAGATGAATAGATCCAATTCAAGCCGAATCGATTCGAATGGAGAGGAAAGGAGACAAATCGTGATGAATCGAATCGATTAGAATAGATTAGAGTAGGGTAGGGTAGAACAGAATAGAATAGAGTAGAAAAGAGTAGAATGGTGTGGAAGGGAGTTGAATGGAGCCAAATAGAGACAAATAAAGTAGAAAGGGTTGAGTAGAGCTGAACAGGGCTGAATAAGGTTCACTCGAGCCTAATTATGCTGAATTGAGCAGAATCGAGACGAATTGACCCAATTCAAGCCAAATAGAGCTAAATCGAGCCGATTCAAGCCTAATCACATGGAATCGCGTCGAAATGCGTTGAATCGAATAGATTAGAGTAGAGGAGGGTACGGCAGGAGAGGCTAGACTACAACACAACAGAACACAATAGAAAGAAGAGAATAGAATTAAGTAGAGTCGGGTCCAGTACAATAGAGTCAAATCGAGTTGAAGAGAGCCGAAAAGAGCCAAACAGAGCTGAATACAGCCGAATTGACCAAATTCAAGGTGAATCGAGATGAATCATGTCGAGTCGTTTGAAATGTGTCGAATCGAATCAAATAGATTAGTGTGGGGAAGGTAAGGTTAGGGTAGGGTAGAGAAGAATAGAATAGAGTAGAATAGAACAGAACAGAAAGAATCGTGTAGACTAGAGTCAAATAGAGTCGACTACTGCCAAAAAGAGCCGAATAGAGTGGAAAAGAGCCGAATAGAACCGAATCGAGTTTAATGGAGCAGAAAGGAGATGAACCGAGCCGATATGACCCGAATCAGGTCGAATCCCATTCAAGTGTGTCGAATAGCATAGAACAGATTACAGTAGGCTAAGTTAGGGTAGGGTAGGGTAGAATAGAGTGCAGTAGAACAGAACAGAACAGAAGAGAACAGAACTGAAAGAATAGGGTCGAGAAGAGCAGAGTATAGAAGAGTAGAGTAGAGTAGAGTCGAACATTGCCGAATAGAGCCAAATAGAGCCCAAAAGAGCTAAATGGATAGAAACCAAGACGAATCACGCCGAATCCCGTGGAATCGTGCCGTATCGCGTCGAATCCCGTCGAATTGCACTGAATCTGATCAATTCCAATCCAATCCAATCCAATCAATTAGAATAGACTAGAGTAGGGTAGAGTACAATACAATACAGTAGAGAATAGTTTAGGATGGAGTAGAATGGTGTAGCATGGAGTCGAAAAGAGATAATAGAGTTGAGTAGAGTCTAATAGAGCCGAATAGAGCTGCAGAGAGTCTATTCGAGCTGACTAGAGCCGAATGGAGCCGATTAGAGCTGAATCGAACCGATTTAAGCCGACTGGGGATGAATGGAGTGGAAAGGAGCCAATTTGAGCCGAATCGCATCGAGATGCGTGGAATCGAATCCAGTAGAATAGATTAGATTAGGTAGGATAGAAGAGAGTAGACTTGAACACAGTAGAAGAGAATGGAAAGGATACAATACAATAGAGTGGAAAAGGGTAGAGCAGAGCAGAATAGTGTAGAGTAGAATAGAGTAGAGTAGAACAGAGTCGAATCAAGCCGAATGGAGACGAAACGAGACAAATCGCGTCGAATGGCGTCGAATCCCATCGAATCAATTACAGTAGGGTATAGTAGAAGAGCGTAGAATGGAGTAGAATGGTGTGCAATGGAATCGAGTAGAGTAGAAAAGAGCTGAATAGAGCCGAATAGGGCCAAAGAGGGCCAAATCGAGCTGAATTGAGCGAAATCGAGCCGAATCCAGTGAATCGAGCCTAATGGAGCCAAATCGAGCCTAATCGAGCTGAATCGACACTATTCGAGACAAATGGAGCCGAATGGACATGAATCACACCGATTTGGCCCCTAGTCGCGTCAAAATTTCTCGAATTCAATTGAATAGACTAGAGTAGGGGAGGTTCGGGTAGGCTAGAGTAGGGTAGAATAGAGTAGAATAGAATAAAACAGAACAGAACACAACAAAATGGAACAGAACAACACAGAACGAATACAGAAAAGAGTAGGCTAGAGTAGAGTAGAGGGGAATAGAGTAGAGTAGAATAGATTTGAACAGAGCCAAATCGAGCCGAATCGCGTCGAAATGGGTTGAATCAAATCCAATCAAGTGGATTACAATACCTTAGAGTTGGGTAGCATAGGGTAGGGTAGAATAGAGTAGAATAGTACAGAACAGAGTAGAAACAATACAATAGAGTAGAGAAGAGTAGAATAGAGCTGAATAGAGCCAAATGCAGACAAAATGAGAGGAATCGTGTAGAAGCAAGTAGAGTAAATTAGAGTGGTGTTGGGTAGGGTAGAGCAGAATAGAGTAGAATAGTGTAGAATAGTGTGGAATGAATAGAATGGAGTAGAATGGAGTCAAGTAGAAACGAAGAGAGTCGAAAAGAGTCGAATAGAGCAGAATAGGGCCGAAGAAGGCCAAATCGAGCAGATTCGAAGCGATTCAAGCCAAAACAAGCTGAATGGAGCCTAACTGAGCCGAATAGAGCCAAATCGAGCCGATTCAAGCTTCATCGCCTCGAATCGCGTTCAACGCGTCAAATCCAATCGAGATGTATAGATTAGAGAAGGGGAGGGGAGGGGAGGGGAGAATAGAACAGAGTAGAGTGGAATAGAAGAGATTAGAACAGAATAGAAGGAATAGAATCGAGTAGAATAGAGTGGAAAAGAGTAGAGTCGAATACAGTCGAATAGAGCCGAATAAGCTGAATACAGACGAATGGAGCTGAATACAGCCGAAAAGAGCTGTATACTGCCGAATCACACCTAATCGAGCGGAATCAAGCAGAATCGCACTGACTGTCACCGAACAGCGTCAAATCGAATCAGGTCGAATCGAGTCGAGTCACATCGTTTTGAATCAAACAAGGTCAAATCGCTTCATATCGTGTCGAATCCCATCGAATCACGTCGAATAACTTCGAATTGCGTCAAACCTCAGAGAATCCTACTGAATCACGTCGAGTCGCATGGAATCTCATCAAATCCCTTCAGATCTTGCCGAATCCAGTCAAGTCCTATCAAATCGCTTTGCACTGAATCGAATTGAATCCAATAGATTAAAGTAGGGTAGGTTCGGGTGGGGTGCCGTTGGGTCGGGTAGGGTAGAATAGAATAGAGTACAACAGAATAGGAGAGAATAGAACAGAACAGAAAGAATACAACAGAATAGAATAGAGTCAAAGAGAGAGAACATAGCCGAATTGAGCCGAGTGGAGACAAAACGAGACGAATCACGTCCGGTTGCTTCGAATCGCGTCAAATCAAATCGAATCGATTAGAAGAGATTAGGGTAGGGAAGGGTAGAATAGAATCGAGGAAAATAGTGAGGAATGGAGTTGAACGGAGTCCAATAGAGACGGATAGATAGGAATAGAGTGCAAAAGAGTCTAATAGAGCAGAATAGGGCCGAATAGGCCCAAATAAGGCCTAATTGAGCAGAATCCAGCAGAATCGATGGAATTCGGGCCTAATCGAGCCGAATGGAGTGAAATGGAGCCACGTCGAGCCGAATAGAGCCGATTCGAACTGAATCGAGCTGATTCAAGCCTAATCGCGTCAAATCGCGTGGAAATACATCACATCGAATCTAATCAAATAGATTGGGGAAGGGTAGGGGAGGGGCGGGTGGGTAGAATAGAACAGAATAGTACAGAATAGAATATAGTACAGTAGGGTAGAGTAGAGAGAGTAAAGCAGACAAGAGTAGAGCAGAGTAGAATTGAGTCAAATAGAGTCAAAGAGTGCAGGATATAGCTGAATAGAGCCAATTCTGGCCGAATCGAGTCAAATGGAAACAAAACGAGATGAATCACACCGAATTGCTTCGAATCGCATCCAATCGAATAGATTAGAGTATCGTAGGGTAGAATAGAACAGAATAGAGTAGAATAGCGTAGAATGGAGAAGAGTGGAGTCAAATGGAGTCGAACAGAGACAAATAGAGTAGAAAAGAGTCGAATCGAGCCAAATAGGGCCGAATAAGGCTGAACCGAGTGGAAACGAGCTGAATTGAAGTGATTCGAGCCAAATCGAGCTGAATCGAGCTGATGTTGCGGAATCGAGCTGACTCAAGCGTGATGGTGTCCGGTCGCATGGAAATGCTTTGAATCGAATCAAATGGAATAGATTAGAATAGGTTAGGGTAGGGTAGTTTATGATAGGAAGACTAGGGTAGATGCAAGTAGACTACATTAGAGTAGACAAGAGAAGGCTAGAGTAGAAGCCTAGACTAGTAAGCTGGACTAGTCAGCTAGACTAGTGGCATAGAGCAGTAGCCTAGACAACTAGTCTTGAATAGTACCCTAAGTTAGTAATCTGAACGAGTACCCTTGCCTGAACTCTTAGCCTAATCTAGTACCCTTGCCTTAACTAGTAGAACTAACAAGTACCCTTGCCTTAACCAGTAGTCTTCACTAGTACCCTTGCCTTCACTAGTAGTATGTCCTTAACAAATAGCCTGAACTGGTCCCCTTGCCTTAACCAGTACCCTCAACAAGTACCCATGCCTTAACTAGTAGCCTGGCCTTAACTAGTAGCCTGGCCTTAACTAGTAGCCTGAACTAGTACACTTGCCTTAAGGAGTACCCTTGCCAGAACTACTCCCCTTAATTAGGACCCTTATTGAGTAACCCTAAGTAGTAGAGTATGGTACGGTGGGGTAGCATAGGGTAGGGAAGCATACGGTGGAACAGAGAAAATAGAAGGAAATAGAATAGAACAGCATAGGTCAGGGTAGGTTAGCTTAGTGTAGGGTATGGTAGAGTAGCATAGGATGGAATAGAGAAAATAGAAAAGGAGACTAGAAAAGAGCAGACTAGATTAGGATAGGCTAGGGTGGGGGAGGGTTTTGTAGAATACAGTAGTGTAGAATGGAATAGAATGGTGTGGAATGGAGTCAAATGGATTCGAACAGAGATGCAGAGAGTAGAAAAGAGTTGAATAGAGCCGAATAACGCTGAATAGGACCAAATATGGCCAAAATGAGCTGAATCGAGTCGAGTCAACCAGATTCGGGATGAATGGAGCCTAGTGGAGCTGAAACGAGCCAAATAGAGACAAACTGAACCCAGCAAAATCGAGCCAAAACACACTTAATTGCATCCTATTGCACCGGATCTCGTCGAATTCCATCCAATCCCACCAAAACGCATCAAATCTCGCGGAATCTCACCGAATCCCGTCGAATTGTCTCAAATCGGGTCGAATGGTGTCAAACTGAATGGAATCGAATTAAATTGAATAGATTAGAGTAGTGTAGGTTAGACTGGGATTCAGTAGGGAAGGGCACAGAAGACTAGAATAGAGTAGAACAGAAGAGAATACCAAGAGTAGAATGGAGTAGAGTTGAGTAGAGTGGAATAGTCAGAGTCGGGTAGTGCAGAATATAGATGAATAGATCCAATTCAAGCCGAATCGATTCGAATGGAGAGGAAAGGAGACAAATCGTGATGAATCGAATCGATTAGAATAGATTAGAGTAGGGTAGGGTAGAACAGAATAGAATAGAGTAGAAAAGAGTAGAATGGTGTGGAAGGGAGTTGAATGGAGCCAAATAGAGACAAATAAAGTAGAAAGGGTTGAGTAGAGCTGAACAGGGCTGAATAAGGTTCACTCGAGCCTAATTATGCTGAATTGAGCAGAATCGAGACGAATTGACCCAATTCAAGCCAAATAGAGCTAAATCGAGCCGATTCAAGCCTAATCACATGGAATCGCGTCGAAATGCGTTGAATCGAATAGATTAGAGTAGAGGAGGGTACGGCAGGAGAGGCTAGACTACAACACAACAGAACACAATAGAAAGAAGAGAATAGAATTAAGTAGAGTCGGGTCCAGTACAATAGAGTCAAATCGAGTTGAAGAGAGCCGAAAAGAGCCAAACAGAGCTGAATACAGCCGAATTGACCAAATTCAAGGTGAATCGAGATGAATCATGTCGAGTCGTTTGAAATGTGTCGAATCGAATCAAATAGATTAGTGTGGGGAAGGTAAGGTTAGGGTAGGGTAGAGAAGAATAGAATAGAGTAGAATAGAACAGAACAGAAAGAATCGTGTAGACTAGAGTCAAATAGAGTCGACTACTGCCAAAAAGAGCCGAATAGAGTGGAAAAGAGCCGAATAGAACCGAATCGAGTTTAATGGAGCAGAAAGGAGATGAACCGAGCCGATATGACCCGAATCAGGTCGAATCCCATTCAAGTGTGTCGAATAGCATAGAACAGATTACAGTAGGCTAAGTTAGGGTAGGGTAGGGTAGAATAGAGTGCAGTAGAACAGAACAGAACAGAAGAGAACAGAACTGAAAGAATAGGGTCGAGAAGAGCAGAGTATAGAAGAGTAGAGTAGAGTAGAGTCGAACATTGCCGAATAGAGCCAAATAGAGCCCAAAAGAGCTAAATGGATAGAAACCAAGACGAATCACGCCGAATCCCGTGGAATCGTGCCGTATCGCGTCGAATCCCGTCGAATTGCACTGAATCTGATCAATTCCAATCCAATCCAATCCAATCAATTAGAATAGACTAGAGTAGGGTAGAGTACAATACAATACAGTAGAGAATAGTTTAGGATGGAGTAGAATGGTGTAGCATGGAGTCGAAAAGAGATAATAGAGTTGAGTAGAGTCTAATAGAGCCGAATAGAGCTGCAGAGAGTCTATTCGAGCTGACTAGAGCCGAATGGAGCCGATTAGAGCTGAATCGAACCGATTTAAGCCGACTGGGGATGAATGGAGTGGAAAGGAGCCAATTTGAGCCGAATCGCATTGAGATGCGTGGAATCGAATCCAGTAGAATAGATTAGATTAGGTAGGATAGAAGAGAGTAGACTTGAACACAGTAGAAGAGAATGGAAAGGATACAATACAATAGAGTGGAAAAGGGTAGAGCAGAGCAGAATAGTGTAGAGTAGAATAGAGTAGAGTAGAACAGAGTCGAATCAAGCCGAATGGAGACGAAACGAGACAAATCGCGTCGAATGGCGTCGAATCCCATCGAATCAATTACAGTAGGGTATAGTAGAAGAGCGTAGAATGGAGTAGAATGGTGTGCAATGGAATCGAGTAGAGTAGAAAAGAGCTGAATAGAGCCGAATAGGGCCAAAGAGGGCCAAATCGAGCTGAATTGAGCGAAATCGAGCCGAATCCAGTGAATCGAGCCTAATGGAGCCAAATCGAGCCTAATCGAGCTGAATCGACACTATTCGAGACAAATGGAGCCGAATGGACATGAATCACACCGATTTGGCCCCTAGTCGCGTCAAAATTTCTCGAATTCAATTGAATAGACTAGAGTAGGGGAGGTTCGGGTAGGCTAGAGTAGGGTAGAATAGAGTAGAATAGAATAAAACAGAACAGAACACAACAAAATGGAACAGAACAACACAGAAGGAATACAGAAAAGAGTAGGCTAGAGTAGAGTAGAGGGGAATAGAGTAGAGTAGAATAGATTTGAACAGAGCCAAATCGAGCCGAATCGCGTCGAAATGGGTTGAATCAAATCCAATCAAGTGGATTACAATACCTTAGAGTTGGGTAGCATAGGGTAGGGTAGAATAGAGCAGAATAGTACAGAACAGAGTAGAAACAATACAATAGAGTAGAGAAGAGTAGAATAGAGCTGAATAGAGCCAAATGCAGACAAAATGAGAGGAATCGTGTAGAAGCAAGTAGAGTAAATTAGAGTGGTGTTGGGTAGGGTAGAGCAGAATAGAGTAGAATAGTGTAGAATAGTGTGGAATGAATAGAATGGAGTAGAATGGAGTCAAGTAGAAACGAAGAGAGTCGAAAAGAGTCGAATAGAGCAGAATAGGGCCGAAGAAGGCCAAATCGAGCAGATTCGAAGCGATTCAAGCCAAAACAAGCTGAATGGAGCCTAACTGAGCCGAATAGAGCCAAATCGAGCCGAATCGAGCCGATTCAAGCTTCATCGCCTCGAATCGCGTTCAACGCGTCAAATCCAATCGAGATGTATAGATTAGAGAAGGGGAGGGGAGGGGAGGGGAGAATAGAACAGAGTAGAGTGGAATAGAAGAGATTAGAACAGAATAGAAGGAATAGAATCGAGTAGAATAGAGTGGAAAAGAGTAGAGTCGAATACAGTCGAATAGAGCCGAATAAGCTGAATACAGACGAATGGAGCTGAATACAGCCGAAAAGAGCTGTATACTGCCAAATCACACCTAATCGAGCGGAATCAAGCAGAATCGCACTGACTGTCACCGAACAGCGTCGAATCGAATCAGGTCGAATCGAGTCGAGTCACATCGTTTTGAATCAAACAAGGTCAAATCGCTTCATATCGTGTCGAATCCCATCGAATCACGTCGAATAACTTCGAATTGCGTCAAACCTCAGAGAATCCTACTGAATCACGTCGAGTCGCATGGAATCTCATCAAATCCCTTCAGATCTTGCCGAATCCAGTCAAGTCCTATCAAATCGCTTTGCACTGAATCGAATTGAATCCAATAGATTAAAGTAGGGTAGGTTCGGGTGGGGTGCCGTTGGGTCGGGTAGGGTAGAATAGAATAGAGTACAACAGAATAGGAGAGAATAGAACAGAACAGAAAGAATACAACAGAATAGAATAGAGTCAAAGAGAGGGAACATAGCCGAATTGAGCCGAGTGGAGACAAAACGAGACGAATCACGTCCGGTTGCTTCGAATCGCGTCAAATCAAATCGAATCGATTAGAAGAGATTAGGGTAGGGAAGGGTAGAATAGAATCGAGGAAAATAGTGAGGAATGGAGTTGAACGGAGTCCAATAGAGACGGATAGATAGGAATAGAGTACAAAAGAGTCTAATAGAGCAGAATAGGGCCGAATAGGCCCAAATAAGGCCTAATTGAGCAGAATCCAGCAGAATCGATGGAATTCGGGCCTAATCGAGCCGAATGGAGTGAAATGGAGCCACGTCGAGCCGAATAGAGCCGATTCGAACTGAATCGAGCTGATTCAAGCCTAATCGCGTCAAATCGCGTGGAAATACATCACATCGAATCTAATCAAATAGATTGGGGAAGGGTAGGGGAGGGGCGGGTGGGTAGAATAGAACAGAATAGTACAGAATAGAATATAGTACAGTAGGGTAGAGTAGAGAGAGTAAAGCAGACAAGAGTAGAGCAGAGTAGAATTGAGTCAAATAGAGTCAAAGAGTGCAGGATATAGCTGAATAGAGCCAATTCTGGCCGAATCGAGTCAAATGGAAACAAAACGAGATGAATCACACCGAATTGCTTCGAATCGCATCCAATCGAATAGATTAGAGTATCGTAGGGTAGAATAGAACAGAATAGAGTAGAATAGCGTAGAATGGAGAAGAGTGGAGTCAAATGGAGTCGAACAGAGACAAATAGAGTAGAAAAGAGTCGAATCGAGCCAAATAGGGCCGAATAAGGCTGAACCGAGTGGAAACGAGCTGAATTGAAGTGATTCGAGCCAAATCGAGCTGAATCGAGCTGATGTTGCGGAATCGAGCTGACTCAAGCGTGATGGTGTCCGGTCGCATGGAAATGCTTTGAATCGAATCAAATGGAATAGATTAGAATAGGTTAGGGTAGGGTAGTTTATGATAGGAAGACTAGGGTAGATGCAAGTAGACTACATTAGAGTAGACAAGAGAAGGCTAGAGTAGAAGCCTAGACTAGTAAGCTGGACTAGTCAGCTAGACTAGTGGCATAGAGCAGTAGCCTAGACAACTAGTCTTGAATAGTACCCTAAGTTAGTAATCTGAACGAGTACCCTTGCCTGAACTCTTAGCCTAATCTAGTACCCTTGCCTTAACTAGTAGAACTAACAAGTACCCTTGCCTTAACCAGTAGTCTTCACTAGTACCCTTGCCTTCACTAGTAGTATGTCCTTAACAAATAGCCTGAACTGGTCCCCTTGCCTTAACCAGTACCCTCAACAAGTACCCATGCCTTAACTAGTAGCCTGGCCTTAACTAGTAGCCTGGCCTTAACTAGTAGCCTGAACTAGTACACTTGCCTTAAGGAGTACCCTTGCCAGAACTACTCCCCTTAATTAGGACCCTTATTGAGTAACCCTAAGTAGTAGAGTATGGTACGGTGGGGTAGCATAGGGTAGGGAAGCATACGGTGGAACAGAGAAAATAGAAGGAAATAGAATAGAACAGCATAGGTCAGGGTAGGTTAGCTTAGTGTAGGGTATGGTAGAGTAGCATAGGATGGAATAGAGAAAATAGAAAAGGAGACTAGAAAAGAGCAGACTAGATTAGGATAGGCTAGGGTGGGGGAGGGTTTTGTAGAATACAGTAGTGTAGAATGGAATAGAATGGTGTGGAATGGAGTCAAATGGATTCGAACAGAGATGCAGAGAGTAGAAAAGAGTTGAATAGAGCCGAATAACGCTGAATAGGACCAAATATGGCCAAAATGAGCCGAATCGAGTCGAGTCGACCAGATTCGGGATGAATGGAGCCTAGTGGAGCTGAAACGAGCCAAATAGAGACAAACTGAACCCAGCAAAATCGAGCCAAAACACACTTAATTGCATCCTATTGCATCGGATCTCGTCGAATTCCATCCAATCCCACCAAAACGCATCAAATCTCGCGGAATCTCACCGAATCCCGTCGAATTGTCTCAAATCGGGTCGAATGGTGTCAAACTGAATGGAATCGAATTAAATTGAATAGATTAGAGTAGTGTAGGTTAGACTGGGATTCAGTAGGGAAGGGCACAGAAGACTAGAATAGAGTAGAACAGAAGAGAATACCAAGAGTAGAATGGAGTAGAGTTGAGTAGAGTGGAATAGTCAGAGTCGGGTAGTGCAGAATATAGATGAATAGATCCAATTCAAGCCGAATCGATTCGAATGGAGAGGAAAGGAGACAAATCGTGATGAATCGAATCGATTAGAATAGATTAGAGTAGGGTAGGGTAGAACAGAATAGAATAGAGTAGAAAAGAGTAGAATGGTGTGGAAGGGAGTTGAATGGAGCCAAATAGAGACAAATAAAGTAGAAAGGGTTGAGTAGAGCTGAACAGGGCTGAATAAGGTTCACTCGAGCCTAATTATGCTGAATTGAGCAGAATCGAGACGAATTGACCCAATTCAAGCCAAATAGAGCTAAATCGAGCCGATTCAAGCCTAATCACATGGAATCGCGTCGAAATGCGTTGAATCGAATAGATTAGAGTAGAGGAGGGTACGGCAGGAGAGGCTAGACTACAACACAACAGAACACAATAGAAAGAAGAGAATAGAATTAAGTAGAGTCGGGTCCAGTACAATAGAGTCAAATCGAGTTGAAGAGAGCCGAAAAGAGCCAAACAGAGCTGAATACAGCCGAATTGACCAAATTCAAGGTGAATCGAGATGAATCATGTCGAGTCGTTTGAAATGTGTCGAATCGAATCAAATAGATTAGTGTGGGGAAGGTAAGGTTAGGGTAGGGTAGAGAAGAATAGAATAGAGTAGAATAGAACAGAACAGAAAGCATCGTGTAGACTAGAGTCAAATAGAGTCGACTACTGCCAAAAAGAGCCGAATAGAGTGGAAAAGAGCCGAATAGAACCGAATCGAGTTTAATGGAGCAGAAAGGAGATGAACCGAGCCGATATGACCCGAATCAGGTCGAATCCCATTCAAGTGTGTCGAATAGCATAGAACAGATTACAGTAGGCTAAGTTAGGGTAGGGTAGGGTAGAATAGAGTGCAGTAGAACAGAACAGAACAGAAGAGAACAGAACTGAAAGAATAGGGTCGAGAAGAGCAGAGTATAGAAGAGTAGAGTAGAGTAGAGTCGAACATTGCCGAATAGAGCCAAATAGAGCCCAAAAGAGCTAAATGGATAGAAACCAAGACGAATCACGCCGAATCCCGTGGAATCGTGCCGTATCGCGTCGAATCCCGTCGAATTGCACTGAATCTGATCAATTCCAATCCAATCCAATCCAATCAATTAGAATAGACTAGAGTAGGGTAGAGTACAATACAATACAGTAGAGAATAGTTTAGGATGGAGTAGAATGGTGTAGCATGGAGTCGAAAAGAGATAATAGAGTTGAGTAGAGTCTAATAGAGCCGAATAGAGCTGCAGAGAGTCTATTCGAGCTGACTAGAGCCGAATGGAGCCGATTAGAGCTGAATCGAACCGATTTAAGCCGACTGGGGATGAATGGAGTGGAAAGGAGCCAATTTGAGCCGAATCGCATTGAGATGCGTGGAATCGAATCCAGTAGAATAGATTAGATTAGGTAGGATAGAAGAGAGTAGACTTGAACACAGTAGAAGAGAATGGAAAGGATACAATACAATAGAGTGGAAAAGGGTAGAGCAGAGCAGAATAGTGTAGAGTAGAATAGAGTAGAGTAGAACAGAGTCGAATCAAGCCGAATGGAGACGAAACGAGACAAATCGCGTCGAATGGCGTCGAATCCCATCGAATCAATTACAGTAGGGTATAGTAGAAGAGCGTAGAATGGAGTAGAATGGTGTGCAATGGAATCGAGTAGAGTAGAAAAGAGCTGAATAGAGCCGAATAGGGCCAAAGAGGGCCAAATCGAGCTGAATTGAGCGAAATCGAGCCGAATCCAGTGAATCGAGCCTAATGGAGCCAAATCGAGCCTAATCGAGCTGAATCGACACTATTCGAGACAAATGGAGCCGAATGGACATGAATCACACCGATTTGGCCCCTAGTCGCGTCAAAATTTCTCGAATTCAATTGAATAGACTAGAGTAGGGGAGGTTCGGGTAGGCTAGAGTAGGGTAGAATAGAGTAGAATAGAATAAAACAGAACAGAACACAACAAAATGGAACAGAACAACACAGAAGGAATACAGAAAAGAGTAGGCTAGAGTAGAGTAGAGGGGAATAGAGTAGAGTAGAATAGATTTGAACAGAGCCAAATCGAGCCGAATCGCGTCGAAATGGGTTGAATCAAATCCAATCAAGTGGATTACAATACCTTAGAGTTGGGTAGCATAGGGTAGGGTAGAATAGAGTAGAATAGTACAGAACAGAGTAGAAACAATACAATAGAGTAGAGAAGAGTAGAATAGAGCTGAATAGAGCCAAATGCAGACAAAATGAGAGGAATCGTGTAGAAGCAAGTAGAGTAAATTAGAGTGGTGTTGGGTAGGGTAGAGCAGAATAGAGTAGAATAGTGTAGAATAGTGTGGAATGAATAGAATGGAGTAGAATGGAGTCAAGTAGAAACGAAGAGAGTCGAAAAGAGTCGAATAGAGCAGAATAGGGCCGAAGAAGGCCAAATCGAGCAGATTCGAAGCGATTCAAGCCAAAACAAGCTGAATGGAGCCTAACTGAGCCGAATAGAGCCAAATCGAGCCGAATCGAGCCGATTCAAGCTTCATCGCCTCGAATCGCGTTCAACGCGTCAAATCCAATCGAGATGTATAGATTAGAGAAGGGGAGGGGAGGGGAGGGGAGAATAGAACAGAGTAGAGTGGAATAGAAGAGATTAGAACAGAATAGAAGGAATAGAATCGAGTAGAATAGAGTGGAAAAGAGTAGAGTCGAATACAGTCGAATAGAGCCGAATAAGCTGAATACAGACGAATGGAGCTGAATACAGCCGAAAAGAGCTGTATACTGCCAAATCACACCTAATCGAGCGGAATCAAGCAGAATCGCACTGACTGTCACCGAACAGCGTCGAATCGAATCAGGTCGAATCGAGTCGAGTCACATCGTTTTGAATCAAACAAGGTCAAATCGCTTCATATCGTGTCGAATCCCATCGAATCACGTCGAATAACTTCGAATTGCGTCAAACCTCAGAGAATCCTACTGAATCACGTCGAGTCGCATGGAATCTCATCAAATCCCTTCAGATCTTGCCGAATCCAGTCAAGTCCTATCAAATCGCTTTGCACTGAATCGAATTGAATCCAATAGATTAAAGTAGGGTAGGTTCGGGTGGGGTGCCGTTGGGTCGGGTAGGGTAGAATAGAATAGAGTACAACAGAATAGGAGAGAATAGAACAGAACAGAAAGAATACAACAGAATAGAATAGAGTCAAAGAGAGGGAACATAGCCGAATTGAGCCGAGTGGAGACAAAACGAGACGAATCACGTCCGGTTGCTTCGAATCGCGTCAAATCAAATCGAATCGATTAGAAGAGATTAGGGTAGGGAAGGGTAGAATAGAATCGAGGAAAATAGTGAGGAATGGAGTTGAACGGAGTCCAATAGAGACGGATAGATAGGAATAGAGTACAAAAGAGTCTAATAGAGCAGAATAGGGCCGAATAGGCCCAAATAAGGCCTAATTGAGCAGAATCCAGCAGAATCGATGGAATTCGGGCCTAATCGAGCCGAATGGAGTGAAATGGAGCCACGTCGAGCCGAATAGAGCCGATTCGAACTGAATCGAGCTGATTCAAGCCTAATCGCGTCAAATCGCGTGGAAATACATCACATCGAATCTAATCAAATAGATTGGGGAAGGGTAGGGGAGGGGCGGGTGGGTAGAATAGAACAGAATAGTACAGAATAGAATATAGTACAGTAGGGTAGAGTAGAGAGAGTAAAGCAGACAAGAGTAGAGCAGAGTAGAATTGAGTCAAATAGAGTCAAAGAGTGCAGGATATAGCTGAATAGAGCCAATTCTGGCCGAATCGAGTCAAATGGAAACAAAACGAGATGAATCACACCGAATTGCTTCGAATCGCATCCAATCGAATAGATTAGAGTATCGTAGGGTAGAATAGAACAGAATAGAGTAGAATAGCGTAGAATGGAGAAGAGTGGAGTCAAATGGAGTCGAACAGAGACAAATAGAGTAGAAAAGAGTCGAATCGAGCCAAATAGGGCCGAATAAGGCTGAACCGAGTGGAAACGAGCTGAATTGAAGTGATTCGAGCCAAATCGAGCTGAATCGAGCTGATGTTGCGGAATCGAGCTGACTCAAGCGTGATGGTGTCCGGTCGCATGGAAATGCTTTGAATCGAATCAAATGGAATAGATTAGAATAGGTTAGGGTAGGGTAGTTTATGATAGGAAGACTAGGGTAGATGCAAGTAGACTACATTAGAGTAGACAAGAGAAGGCTAGAGTAGAAGCCTAGACTAGTAAGCTGGACTAGTCAGCTAGACTAGTGGCATAGAGCAGTAGCCTAGACAACTAGTCTTGAATAGTACCCTAAGTTAGTAATCTGAACGAGTACCCTTGCCTGAACTCTTAGCCTAATCTAGTACCCTTGCCTTAACTAGTAGAACTAACAAGTACCCTTGCCTTAACCAGTAGTCTTCACTAGTACCCTTGCCTTCACTAGTAGTATGTCCTTAACAAATAGCCTGAACTGGTCCCCTTGCCTTAACCAGTACCCTCAACAAGTACCCATGCCTTAACTAGTAGCCTGGCCTTAACTAGTAACCTGAACTAGTACACTTGCCTTAAGGAGTACCCTTGCCAGAACTACTCCCCTTAATTAGGACCCTTATTGAGTAACCCTAAGTAGTAGAGTATGGTACGGTGGGGTAGCATAGGGAAGGGAAGCATACGGTGGAAGAGAGAAAATAGAAGGAAATAGAATAGAACAGCATAGGTCAGGGTAGGTTAGCTTAGTGTAGGGTATGGTAGAGTAGCATAGGATGGAATAGAGAAAATAGAAAAGGAGACTAGAAAAGAGCAGACTAGATTAGGATAGGCTAGGGTGGGGGAGGGTTTTGTAGAATACAGTAGTGTAGAATGGAATAGAATGGTGTGGAATGGAGTCAAATGGATTCGAACAGAGATGCAGAGAGTAGAAAAGAGTTGAATAGAGCCGAATAACGCTGAATAGGACCAAATATGGCCAAAATGAGCCGAATCGAGTCGAGTCGACCAGATTCGGGATGAATGGAGCCTAGTGGAGCTGAAACGAGCCAAATAGAGACAAACTGAACCCAGCAAAATCGAGCCAAAACACACTTAATTGCATCCTATTGCACCGGATCTCATCGAATTCCATCCAATCCCACCAAAACGCATCAAATCTCGCGGAATCTCACCGAATCCCGTCGAATTGTCTCAAATCGGGTCAAATGGTGTCAAACTGAATGGAATCGAATTAAATTGAATAGATTAGAGTAGTGTAGGTTAGACTGGGATTCAGTAGGGAAGGGCACAGAAGACTAGAATAGAGTAGAACAGAAGAGAATACCAAGAGTAGAATGGAGTAGAGTTGAGTAGAGTGGAATAGTCAGAGTCGGGTAGTGCAGAATATAGATGAATAGATCCAATTCAAGCCGAATCGATTCGAATGGAGAGGAAAGGAGACAAATCGTGATGAATCGAATCGATTAGAATAGATTAGAGTAGGGTAGGGTAGAACAGAATAGAATAGAGTAGAAAAGAGTAGAATGGTGTGGAAGGGAGTTGAATGGAGCCAAATAGAGACAAATAAAGTAGAAAGGGTTGAGTAGAGCTGAACAGGGCTGAATAAGGTTCACTCGAGCCTAATTATGCTGAATTGAGCAGAATCGAGACGAATTGACCCAATTCAAGCCAAATAGAGCTAAATCGAGCCGATTCAAGCCTAATCACATGGAATCGCGTCGAAATGCGTTGAATCGAATAGATTAGAGTAGAGGAGGGTACGGCAGGAGAGGCTAGACTACAACACAACAGAACACAATAGAAAGAAGAGAATAGAATTAAGTAGAGTCGGGTCCAGTACAATAGAGTCAAATCGAGTTGAAGAGAGCCGAAAAGAGCCAAACAGAGCTGAATACAGCCGAATTGACCAAATTCAAGGTGAATCGAGATGAATCATGTCGAGTCGTTTGAAATGTGTCGAATCGAATCAAATAGATTAGTGTGGGGAAGGTAAGGTTAGGGTAGGGTAGAGAAGAATAGAATAGAGTAGAAGAGAACAGAACAGAAAGAATCGTGTAGACTAGAGTCAAATAGAGTCGACTACTGCCAAAAAGAGCCGAATAGAGTGGAAAAGAGCCGAATAGAACCGAATCGAGTTTAATGGAGCAGAAAGGAGATGAATCGAGCCGATATGACCCGAATCAGGTCGAATCCCATTCAAGTGTGTCGAATAGCATAGAACAGATTACAGTAGGCTAAGTTAGGGTAGGGTAGGGTAGAATAGAGTGCAGTAGAACAGAACAGAACAGAAGAGAACAGAACTGAAAGAATAGGGTCGAGAAGAGCAGAGTATAGAAGAGTAGAGTAGAGTAGAGTCGAACATTGCCGAATAGAGCCAAATAGAGCCCAAAAGAGCTAAATGGATAGAAACCAAGACGAATCACGCCGAATCCCGTGGAATCGTGCCGTATCGCGTCGAATCCCGTCGAATTGCACTGAATCTGATCAATTCCAATCCAATCCAATCCAATCAATTAGAATAGACTAGAGTAGGGTAGAGTACAATACAATACAGTAGAGAATAGTTTAGGATGGAGTAGAATGGTGTAGCATGGAGTCGAAAAGAGATAATAGAGTTGAGTAGAGTCTAATAGAGCCGAATAGAGCTGCATAGAGTCTATTCGAGCTGACTAGAGCCGAATGGAGCCGATTAGAGCTGAATCGAACCGATTTAAGCCGACTGGGGATGAATGGAGTGGAAAGGAGCCAATTTGAGCCGAATCGCATCGAGATGCGTGGAATCGAATCCAGTAGAATAGATTAGATTAGGTAGGATAGAAGAGAGTAGACTTGAACACAGTAGAAGAGAATGGAAAGGATACAATACAATAGAGTGGAAAAGGGTAGAGCAGAGCAGAATAGTGTAGAGTAGAATAGAGTAGAGTAGAACAGAGTCGAATCAAGCCGAATGGAGACGAAACGAGACAAATCGCGTCGAATGGCATCGAATCCCATCGAATCAATTACAGTAGGGTAGAATAGCGTAGAATGGAGTAGAATGGTGTGCAATGGAATCGAGTAGAGTAGAAAAGAGCTGAATAGAGCCGAATAGGGCCAAAGAGGGCCAAATCGAGCTGAATTGAGCGAAATCGAGCCGAATCCAGTGAATCGAGCCTAATGGAGCCAAATCGAGCCTAATCGAGCTGAATCGACACTATTCGAGACAAATGGAGCCGAATGGACATGAATCACACCGATTTGGCCCCTAGTCGCGTCAAAATTTCTCGAATTCAATTGAATAGACTAGAGTAGGGGAGGTTCGGGTAGGCTAGAGTAGGGTAGAATAGAGTAGAATAGAATAAAACAGAACAGAACACAACAAAATAGAACAGAACAACACAGAACGAATACAGAAAAGAGTAGGCTAGAGTAGAGTAGAGGGGAATAGAGTAGAGTAGAATAGATTTGAACAGAGCCAAATCGAGCCGAATCGCGTCGAAATGGGTTGAATCAAATCCAATCAAGTGGATTACAATACCTTAGAGTTGGGTAGCATAGGGTAGGGTAGAATAGAGTAGAATAGTACAGAACAGAGTAGAAACAATACAATAGAGTAGAGAAGAGTAGAATAGAGCTGAATAGAGCCAAATGCAGACAAAATGAGAGGAATCGTGTAGAAGCAAGTAGAGTAAATTAGAGTGGTGTTGGGTAGGGTAGAGCAGAATAGAGTAGAATAGTGTAGAATAGTGTGGAATGAATAGAATGGAGTAGAATGGAGTCAAGTAGAAACGAAGAGAGTCGAAAAGAGTCGAATAGAGCAGAATAGGGCCGAAGAAGGCCAAATCGAGCAGATTCGAAGCGATTCAAGCCAAAACAAGCTGAATGGAGCCTAACTGAGCCGAATAGAGCCAAATCGAGCCGAATCGAGCCGATTCAAGCTTCATCGCCTCGAATCGCGTTCAACGCGTCAAATCCAATCGAGATGTATAGATTAGAGAAGGGGAGGGGAGGGGAGGGGAGAATAGAACAGAGTAGAGTGGAATAGAAGAGATTAGAACAGAATAGAAGGAATAGAATCGAGTAGAATAGAGTGGAAAAGAGTAGAGTCGAATACAGTCGAATAGAGCCGAATAAGCTGAATAGAGACGAATGGAGCTGAATACAGCCGAAAAGAGCTGTATACTGCCAAATCACACCTAATCGAGCGGAATCAAGCAGAATCGCACTGACTGTCACCGAACAGCGTCGAATCGAATCAGGTCGAATCGAGTCGAGTCACATCGTTTTGAATCAAACAAGGTCAAATCGCTTCATATCGTGTCGAATCCCATCGAATCACGTCGAATAACTTCGAATTGCGTCAAACCTCAGAGAATCCTACTGAATCACGTCGAGTCGCATGGAATCTCATCAAATCCCTTCAGATCTTGCCGAATCCAGTCAAGTCCTATCAAATCGCTTTGCACTGAATCGAATTGAATCCAATAGATTAAAGTAGGGTAGGTTCGGGTGGGGTGCCGTTGGGTCGGGTAGGGTAGAATAGACTAGAGTACAACAGAATAGGAGAGAATAGAACAGAACAGAAAGAATACAACAGAATAGAATAGAGTCAAAGAGAGAGAACATAGCCGAATTGAGCCGAGTGGAGACAAAACGAGACGAATCACGTCCGGTTGCTTCGAATCGCGTCAAATCAAATCGAATCGATTAGAAGAGATTAGGGTAGGGAAGAGTAGAATAGAATCGAGGAAAATAGTGAGGAATGGAGTTGAACGGAGTCCAATAGAGACGGATAGATAGGAATAGAGTACAAAAGAGTCTAATAGAGCAGAATAGGGCCGAATAGGCCCAAATAAGGCCTAATTGAGCAGAATCCAGCAGAATCGATGGAATTCGGGCCTAATCGAGCCGAATGGAGTGAAATGGAGCCACGTCGAGCCGAATAGAGCCGATTCGAACTGAATCGAGCTGATTCAAGCCTAATCGCGTCAAATCGCGTGGAAATACATCACATCGAATCTAATCAAATAGATTGGGGAAGGGTAGGGGAGGGGCGGGTGGGTAGAATAGAACAGAATAGTACAGAATAGAATATAGTACAGTAGGGTAGAGTAGAGAGAGTAAAGCAGACAAGAGTAGAGCAGAGTAGAATTGAGTCAAATAGAGTCAAAGAGTGCAGGATATAGCTGAATAGAGCCAATTCTGGCCGAATCGAGTCAAATGGAAACAAAACGAGATGAATCACACCGAATTGCTTCGAATCGCATCCAATCGAATAGATTAGAGTATCGTAGGGTAGAATAGAACAGAATAGAGTAGAATAGCGTAGAATGGAGAAGAGTGGAGTCAAATGGAGTCGAACAGAGACAAATAGAGTAGAAAAGAGTCGAATCGAGCCAAATAGGGCCGAATAAGGCTGAACCGTGTGGAAACGAGCTGAACTGAAGCGATTCGAGCCAAATCGAGCTGAATCGAGCTGATGTTGCGGAATCGAGCTGACTCAAGCGTGATGGTGTCCGGTCGCATGGAAATGCTTTGAATCCAATCAAATGGAATCGATTAGAATAGGTTAGGGTAGGGTAGTTTATGATAGGAAGACTAGGGTAGATGCAAGTAGACTACATTAGAGTAGACAAGAGAAGGCTAGAGTAGAAGCCTAGACTAGTAAGCTGGACTAGTCAGCTAGACTAGTGGCATAGAGCAGTAGCCTAGACAACTAGTCTTGAATAGTACCCTAAGTCAGTAATCTGAACGAGTACCCTTGCCTGAACTCTTAGCCTAATCTAGTACCCTTGCCTTAACTAGTAGTCCTAACAAGTACCCTTGCCTTAACCAGTAGTCTTCACTAGTACCCTTGCCTTAACTAGTAGTATGTCCTTAACGAGTAGCCTGAACTGGTACCCTTGCCTTAATCAGTACCCTCAACAAGTACCCATGCCTTAACTAGTAGCCTGGCCTTAACTAGTAGCCTGGCCTTAACTAGTAGCCTGAACTAGTACACTTGCCTTAAGGAGTACCCTTGCCCCAACTACTCCCCTTAATTAGGACCCTTATTGAGTAACTCTAAGTAGTAGAGTATGGTACGGTGGGGTAGCATAGGGTAGGGAAGCATACGGTGGAACAGAGAAAATAGAAGGAAATAGAATAGAACAGCATAGGTCAGGGTAGGTTAGCTTAGTGTAGGGTATGGTAGAGTAGCATAGGATGGAATAGAGAAAATAGAAAAGGAGACTAGAAAAGAGCAGACTAGATTAGGATAGGCTAGGGTGGGGGAGGGTTTTGTAGAATACAGTAGTGTAGAATGGAATAGAATGGTGTGGAATGGAGTCAAATGGATTCGAACAGAGATGCAGAGAGTAGAAAAGAGTTGAATAGAGCCGAATAACGCTGAATAGGACCAAATATGGCCAAAATGAGCCGAATCGAGTCGAGTCGACCAGATTCGGGATGAATGGAGCCTAGTGGAGCTGAAACGAGCCAAATAGAGACAAACTGAACCCAGCAAAATCGAGCCAAAACACACTTAATTGCATCCTATTGCATCGGATCTCGTCGAATTCCATCCAATCCCACCAAAACGCATCAAATCTCGCGGAATCTCACCGAATCCCGTCGAATTGTCTCAAATCGGGTCGAATGGTGTCAAACTGAATGGAATCGAATTAAATTGAATAGATTAGAGTAGTGTAGGTTAGACTGGGATTCAGTAGGGAAGGGCACAGAAGACTAGAATAGAGTAGAACAGAAGAGAATACCAAGAGTAGAATGGAGTAGAGTTGAGTAGAGTGGAATAGTCAGAGTCGGGTAGTGCAGAATATAGATGAATAGATCCAATTCAAGCCGAATCGATTCGAATGGAGAGGAAAGGAGACAAATCGTGATGAATCGAATCGAATAGAATAGATTAGAGTAGGGTAGGGTAGAACAGAATAGAATAGAGTAGAAAAGAGTAGAATGGTGTGGAAGGGAGTTGAATGGAGCCAAATAGAGACAAATAAAGTAGAAAGGGTTGAGTAGAGCTGAACAGGGCTGAATAAGGTTCACTCGAGCCTAATTATGCTGAATTGAGCAGAATCGAGACGAATTGACCCAATTCAAGCCAAATAGAGCTAAATCGAGCCGATTCAAGCCTAATCACATGGAATCGCGTCGAAATGCGTTGAATCGAATAGATTAGAGTAGAGGAGGGTACGGCAGGAGAGGCTAGACTACAACACAACAGAACACAATAGAAAGAAGAGAATAGAATTAAGTAGAGTCGGGTCCAGTACAATAGAGTCAAATCGAGTTGAAGAGAGCCGAAAAGAGCCAAACAGAGCTGAATACAGCCGAATTGACCAAATTCAAGGTGAATCGAGATGAATCATGTCGAGTCGTTTGAAATGTGTCGAATCAAATCAAATAGATTAGTGTGGGGAAGGTAAGGTTAGGGTAGGGTAGAGAAGAATAGAATAGAGTAGAATGGAACAGAACAGAAAGAATCGTGTAGACTAGAGTCAAATAGAGTCGACTACTGCCAAAAAGAGCCGAATAGAGTGGAAAAGAGCCGAATAGAACCGAATCGAGTTTAATGGAGCAGAAAGGAGATGAACCGAGCCGATATGACCCGAATCAGGTCGAATCCCATTCAAGTGTGTCAAATAGCATAGAACAGATTACAGTAGGCTAAGTTTGGGTAGGGTAGGGTAGAATAGAGTGCAGTAGAACAGAACAGAACAGAAGAGAACAGAACTGAAAGAATAGGGTCGAGAAGAGCAGAGTATAGAAGAGTAGAGTAGAGTAGAGTCGAACATTGCCGAATAGAGCCAAATAGAGCCCAAAAGAGCTAAATGGATAGAAACCAAGACGAATCACGCCGAATCCCGTGGAATCGTGCCGTATCGCGTCGAATCCCGTCGAATTGCACTGAATCTGATCAATTCCAATCCAATCCAATCAATTAGAATAGACTAGAGTAGGGTAGAGTACAATACAATACAGTAGAGAATAGTTTAGGATGGAGTAGAATGGTGTAGCATGGAGTCGAAAAGAGATAATAGAGTTGAGTAGAGTCTAATAGAGCCGAATAGAGCTGCATAGAGTCTATTCGAGCTGACTAGAGCCGAATGGAGCCGATTAGAGCTGAATCGAACCGATTTAAGCCGACTGGGGATGAATGGAGTGGAAAGGAGCCGATTTGAGCCGAATCGCATCGAGATGCGTGGAATCGAATCCAGTAGAATAGATTAGATTAGGGTAGGATGGAATAGAGTAGACTTGAGCACAGTAGAAGAGAATGGAAAGGATACAATAGAATAGAGTAGAAAAGGGTAGAGCAGAGCAGAATAGTGTAGAGTAGAATAGAGTAGAGTAGAACAGAGTCGAATCAAGCTGAATGGAGACGAAACGAGACAAATCGCGTCGAATGGCATCGAATCCCATCGAATCAATTACAGTAGGGTATAGTAGAAGAGCGTAGAATGGAGTAGAATGGTGTGCAATGGAATCGAGTAGAGTAGAAAAGAGCTGAATAGGGCCAAAGAGGGCCAAATCGAGCTGAATTGAGCGAAATCGAGCCGAATCCAGTGAATCGAGCCTAACGGAGCCAAATCGAGGCTAATCGAGCTGAATCGACACTATTCGAGACAAATGGAGCCGAATGGACATGAATCACACCGATTTGGCCCCTAGTCGCGTCAAAATTTCTCGAATTCAATTGAATAGACTAGAGTAGGGGAGGTTCGGGTAGGCTAGAGTAGGGTAGAATAGAGTAGAATAGAATAAAACAGAACAGAACACAACAAAATAGAACAGAACAACACAGAACGAATACAGAAAAGAGTAGGCTAGAGTAGAGTAGAGGGGAATAGAGTAGAGTAGAATAGATTTGAACAGAGCCAAATCGAGCCAAATCGCGTCGAAATGGGTTGAATCAAATCCAATCAAGTGGATTACAATACCTTAGAGTTGGGTAGCATAGGGTAGGGTAGAATAGAGTAGAATAGTACAGAACAGAGTAGAAACAATACAGTAGAGTAGAGAAGAGTAGAATAGAGCTGAATAGAGCCAAATGCAGACAAAATGAGAGGAATCGTGTAGAAGCAAGTAGAGTAAATTAGAGTGGTGTTGGGTAGGGTAGAGCAGAATAGAGTAGAATAGTGTAGAATAGTGTGGAATGAATAGAATGGAGTAGAATGGAGTCAAGTAGAAACGAAGAGAGTCGAAAAGAGTCGAATAGAGCAGAATAGGGCCGAAGAAGGCCAAATCGAGCAGATTCGAAGCGATTCAAGCCAAAACAAGCTGAATGGAGCCTAACTGAGCCGAATAGAGCCAAATCGAGCCGAATCGAGCCGATTCAAGCTTCATCACCTCGAATCGCGTTCAACGCGTCAAATCCAATCGAGATGTATAGATTAGAGAAGGGGAGGGGAGGGGAGGGGAGAATAGAACAGAGTAGAGTGGAATAGAAGAGATTAGAACAGAATAGAAGGAATAGAATCGAGTAGAATAGAGTGGAAAAGAGTAGAGTCGAATACAGTCGAATAGAGCCGAATAAGCTGAATACAGACGAATGGAGCTGAATACAGCCGAAAAGAGCTGTATACTGCCGAATCACACCTAATCGAGTGGAATCAAGCAGAATCGCACTGACTGTCACCGAACAGCGTCAAATCGAATCAGGTCGAATCGAGTCGAGTCACATCGTTTTGAATCAAACAAGGTCAAATCGCTTCATATCGTGTCGAATTCCATCGAATCACGTCAAATAACTTCGAATTGCGTCAAACCTCAGAGAATCCTACTGAATCACGTCGAGTCGCATGGAATCTCATCAGATCCCTTCAGATTTGCCGAATCCAGTCAAGTCCTATCAAATCGCTTTGCACGGAATCGAATTGAATCCAATAGATTAAAGTAGGGTAGGTTCGGGTGGGGTGCCGTTGGGTCGGGTAGGGTAGAATAGACTAGAGTACAACAGAATAGGAGAGAATAGAACAGAACAGAAAGAATACAACAGAATAGAATAGAGTCAAAGAGAGAGAACATAGCCGAATTGAGCCGAGTGGAGACAAAACGAGACGAATCACGTCCGGTTGCTTCGAATCGCGTCAAATCAAATCGAATCGATTAGAAGAGATTAGGGTAGGGAAGGGTAGAATAGAATCGAGGAAAATAGTGAGGAATGGAGTTGAACGGAGTCCAATAGAGACGGATAGATAGGAATAGAGTACAAAAGAGTCTAATAGAGCAGAATAGGGCCGAATAGGCCCAAATAAGGCCTAATTGAGCAGAATCCAGCAGAATCGATGGAATTCGGGCCTAATCGAGCCGAATGGAGTGAAATGGAGCCAAGTCGAGCCGAATAGAGCCGATCCGAACTGAATCGAGCTGATTCAAGCCTAATCGCGTCAAATCGCGTGGAAATACATCACATCGAATCTAATCAAATAGATTAGGGAAGGGTAGGGGAGGGGCGGGTGGGTAGAATAGAACAGAATAGTACAGAATAGAATATAGTACAGTAGGGTAGAGTAGAGAGAGTAAAGCAGAAAAGAGTAGAGCAGAGTAGAATTGAGTCAAATAGAGTCAAAGAGTGCAGGATATAGCTGAATAGAGCCAATTCTGGCCGAATCGAGTCTAATGGAAACAAAACGAGATGAATCACACCGAATTGCTTCGAATCGCATCCAATCGAATAGATTAGAGTATCGTAGGGTAGAATAGAACAGAATAGAGTAGAATAGCGTAGAATGGAGAAGAGTGGAGTCAAATGGAGTCGAACAGAGACAAATAGAGTAGAAAAGAGTCGAATCGAGCCAAATAGGGCCGAATAAGGCTGAACCGTGTGGAAACGAGCTGAATTGAAGCGATTCGAGCCAAATCGAGCTGATGTTGCGGAATCGAGCCGACTCAAGCGTGATGGTGTCCGGTCGCATCGAAATGCTTTGAATCGAATCAAATGGAATCGATTAGAATAGGTTAGGGTAGGGTAGTTTATGATAGGAAGACTAGGGTAGATGCAAGTAGACTACATTAGAGTAGACAAGAGAAGGCTAGAGTAGAAGCCTAGACTAGTAAGCTGGACTAGTCAGCTAGACTAGTGCATAGAGCAGTAGCCTAGACAACTAGTCTTGAATAGTACCCTAAGTCAGTAATCTGAACGAGTACCCTTGCCTGAACTCTTAGCCTAATCTAGTACCCTTGCCTTAACTAGTAGTCCTAACAAGTACCCTTGCCTTAACCAGTAGTCTTCACTAGTACCCTTCCTTCACTAGTAGTATGTCCTTAACAAGCAGCCTGAACTGGTACCCTAGCCTTAACCAGTACCCTCAACAAGTACCCATGCCTTAACTAGTAGCCTGGCCTTAACTAGTAGCCTGAACTAGTACACTTGCCTTAAGGAGTACCCTTGCCCCAACTACTCCCCTTAATTAGGACCCTTATTGAGTAACCCTAAGTAGTAGAGTATGGTACGGTGGGGTAGCATAGGGAAGGGAAGCATACGGTGGAACAGAGAAAATAGAAGGAAATAGAATAGAACAGCATAGGTCAGGGTAGGTTAGCTTAGTGTAGGGTATGGTAGAGTAGCATAGGATGGAATAGAGAAAATAGAAAAGGAGACTAGAAAAGAGCAGACTAGATTAGGATAGGCTAGGGTGGGGGAGGGTTTTGTAGAATACAGTAGTGTAGAATGGAATAGAATGGTGTGGAATGGAGTCAAATGGATTCGAACAGAGATGCAGAGAGTAGAAAAGAGTTGAATAGAGCCGAATAACGCTGAATAGGACCACATATGGCCAAAATGAGCCGAATCGAGTCGAGTCGACCAGATTCGGGATGAATGGAGCCTAGTGGAGCTGAAACGAGCCAAATAGAGACAAACTGAACCCAGCAAAATTGAGCCAAAACACACTTAATTGCATCCTATTGCATCGGATCTCGTCGAATTCCATCCAATCCCACCAAAACGCATCAAATCTCGCGGAATCTCACCGAATCCCGTCGAATTGTCTCAAATCGGGTCGAAAGGTGTCAAACTGAATGGAATCGAATTAAATTGAATAGATTAGAGTAGTGTAGGTTAGACTGGGATTCAGTAGGGAAGGGCACAGAAGACTAGAATAGAGTAGAACAGAAGAGAATACCAAGAGTAGAATGGAGTAGAGTTGAGTAGAGTGGAATAGTCAGAGTCGGGTAGTGCAGAATATAGATGAATAGATCCAATTCAAGCCGAATCGATTCGAATGGAGAGGAAAGGAGACAAATCGTGATGAATCGAATCGATTAGAATAGATTAGAGTAGGGTAGGGTAGAACAGAATAGAATAGAGTAGAAAAGAGTAGAATGGTGTGGAAGGGAGTTGAATGGAGCCAAATAGAGACAAATAAAGTAGAAAGGGTTGAGTAGAGCTGAACAGGGCTGAATAAGGTTCACTCGAGCCTAATTATGCTGAATTGAGCAGAATCGAGACGAATTGACCCAATTCAAGCCAAATAGAGCTAAATCGAGCCGATTCAAGCCTAATCACATGGAATCGCGTCGAAATGCGTTGAATCGAATAGATTAGAGTAGAGGAGGGTACGGCAGGAGAGGCTAGACTACAACACAACAGAACACAATAGAAAGAAGAGAATAGAATTAAGTAGAGTCGGGTCCAGTACAATAGAGTCAAATCGAGTTGAAGAGAGCCGAAAAGAGCCAAACAGAGCTGAATACAGCCGAATTGACCAAATTCAAGGTGAATCGAGATGAATCATGTCGAGTCGTTTGAAATGTGTCGAATCAAATCAAATAGATTAGTGTGGGGAAGGTAAGGTTAGGGTAGGGTAGAGAAGAATAGAATAGAGTAGAATGGAACAGAACAGAAAGAATCGTGTAGACTAGAGTCAAATAGAGTCGACTACTGCCAAAAAGAGCCGAATAGAGTGGAAAAGAGCCGAATAGAACCGAATCGAGTTTAATGGAGCAGAAAGGAGATGAACCGAGCCGATATGACCCGAATCAGGTCGAATCCCATTCAAGTGTGTCGAATAGCATAGAACAGATTACAGTAGGCTAAGTTAGGGTAGGGTAGGGTAGAATAGAGTGCAGTAGAACAGAACAGAACAGAAGAGAACAGAACTGAAAGAATAGGGTCGAGAAGAGCAGAGTATAGAAGAGTAGAGTAGAGTAGAGTCGAACATTGCCGAATAGAGCCAAATAGAGCCCAAAAGAGCTAAATGGATAGAAACCAAGACGAATCACGCCGAATCCCGTGGAATCGTGCCGTATCGCGTCGAATCCCGTCGAATTGCACTGAATCTGATCAATTCCAATCCAATCCAATCCAATCAATTAGAATAGACTAGAGTAGGGTAGAGTACAATACAATACAGTAGAGAATAGTTTAGGATGGAGTAGAATGGTGTAGCATGGAGTCGAAAAGAGATAATAGAGTTGAGTAGAGTCTAATAGAGCCGAATAGAGCGGCATAGAGTCTATTCGAGCTGACTAGAGCCGAATGGAGCCGATTAGAGCTGAATCGAACCGATTTAAGCCGACTGGGGATGAATGGAGTGGAAAGGAGCCAATTTGAGCCGAATCGCATCGAGATGCGTGGAATCGAATCCAGTAGAATAGATTAGATTAGGTAGGATAGAAGAGAGTAGACTTGAACACAGTAGAAGAGAATGGAAAGGATACAATACAATAGAGTGGAAAAGGGTAGAGCAGAGCAGAATAGTGTAGAGTAGAATAGAGTAGAGTAGAACAGAGTCGAATCAAGCTGAATGGAGACGAAACGAGACAAATCGCGTCGAATGGCGTCGAATCCCATCGAATCAATTACAGTAGGGTATAGTAGAAGAGCGTAGAATGGAGTAGAATGGTGTGCAATGGAATCGAGTAGAGTAGAAAAGAGCTGAATAGAGCCGAATAGGGCCAAAGAGGGCCAAATCGAGCTGAATTGAGCGAAATCGAGCCGAATCCAGTGAATCGAGCCTAATGGAGCCAAATCGAGCCTAATCGAGCTGAATCGACACTATTCGAGACAAATGGAGCCGAATGGACATGAATCACACCGATTTGGCCCCTAGTCGCGTCAAAATTTCTCGAATTCAATTGAATAGACTAGAGTAGGGGAGGTTCGGGTAGGCTAGAGTAGGGTAGAATAGAGTAGAATAGAATAAAACAGAACAGAACACAACAAAATAGAACAGAACAACACAGAACGAATACAGAAAAGAGTAGGCTAGAGTAGAGTAGAGGGGAATAGAGTAGAGTAGAATAGATTTGAACAGAGCCAAATCGAGCCAAATCGCGTCGAAATGGGTTGAATCAAATCCAATCAAGTGGATTACAATACCTTAGAGTTGGGTAGCATAGGGTAGGGTAGAATAGAGTAGAATAGTACAGAACAGAGTAGAAACAATACAGTAGAGTAGAGAAGAGTAGAATAGAGCTGAATAGAGCCAAATGCAGACAAAATGAGAGGAATCGTGTAGAAGCAAGTAGAGTAAATTAGAGTGGTGTTGGGTAGGGTAGAGCAGAATAGAGTAGAATAGTGTAGAATAGTGTGGAATGAATAGAATGGAGTAGAATGGAGTCAAGTAGAAACGAAGAGAGTCGAAAAGAGTCGAATAGAGCAGAATAGGGCCGAAGAAGGCCAAATCGAGCAGATTCGAAGCGATTCAAGCCAAAACAAGCTGAATGGAGCCTAACTGAGCCGAATAGAGCCAAATCGAGCCGAATCGAGCCGATTCAAGCTTCATCGCCTCGAATCGCGTTCAACGCGTCAAATCCAATCGAGATGTATAGATTAGAGAAGGGGAGGGGAGGGGAGGGGAGAATAGAACAGAGTAGAGTGGAATAGAAGAGATTAGAACAGAATAGAAGGAATAGAATCGAGTAGAATAGAGTGGAAAAGAGTAGAGTCGAATACAGTCGAATAGAGCCGAATAAGCTGAATACAGACGAATGGAGCTGAATACAGCCGAAAAGAGCTGTATACTGCCGAATCACACCTAATCGAGTGGAATCAAGCAGAATCGCACTGACTGTCACCGAACAGCGTCAAATCGAATCAGGTCGAATCGAGTCGAGTCACATCGTTTTGAATCAAACAAGGTCAAATCGCTTCATATCGTGTCGAATTCCATCGAATCACGTCAAATAACTTCGAATTGCGTCAAACCTCAGAGAATCCTACTGAATCACGTCGAGTCGCATGGAATCTCATCAGATCCCTTCAGATTTGCCGAATCCAGTCAAGTCCTATCAAATCGCTTTGCACGGAATCGAATTGAATCCAATAGATTAAAGTAGGGTAGGTTCGGGTGGGGTGCCGTTGGGTCGGGTAGGGTAGAATAGACTAGAGTACAACAGAATAGGAGAGAATAGAACAGAACAGAAAGAATACAACAGAATAGAATAGAGTCAAAGAGAGAGAACATAGCCGAATTGAGCCGAGTGGAGACAAAACGAGACGAATCACGTCCGGTTGCTTCGAATCGCGTCAAATCAAATCGAATCGATTAGAAGAGATTAGGGTAGGGAAGGGTAGAATAGAATCGAGGAAAATAGTGAGGAATGGAGTTGAACGGAGTCCAATAGAGACGGATAGATAGGAATAGAGTACAAAAGAGTCTAATAGAGCAGAATAGGGCCGAATAGGCCCAAATAAGGCCTAATTGAGCAGAATCCAGCAGAATCGATGGAATTCGGGCCTAATCGAGCCGAATGGAGTGAAATGGAGCCAAGTCGAGCCGAATAGAGCCGATCCGAACTGAATCGAGCTGATTCAAGCCTAATCGCGTCAAATCGCGTGGAAATACATCACATCGAATCTAATCAAATAGATTAGGGAAGGGTAGGGGAGGGGCGGGTGGGTAGAATAGAACAGAATAGTACAGAATAGAATATAGTACAGTAGGGTAGAGTAGAGAGAGTAAAGCAGAAAAGAGTAGAGCAGAGTAGAATTGAGTCAAATAGAGTCAAAGAGTGCAGGATATAGCTGAATAGAGCCAATTCTGGCCGAATCGAGTCTAATGGAAACAAAACGAGATGAATCACACCGAATTGCTTCGAATCGCATCCAATCGAATAGATTAGAGTATCGTAGGGTAGAATAGAACAGAATAGAGTAGAATAGCGTAGAATGGAGAAGAGTGGAGTCAAATGGAGTCGAACAGAGACAAATAGAGTAGAAAAGAGTCGAATCGAGCCAAATAGGGCCGAATAAGGCTGAACCGTGTGGAAACGAGCTGAATTGAAGCGATTCGAGCCAAATCGAGCTGATGTTGCGGAATCGAGCCGACTCAAGCGTGATGGTGTCCGGTCGCATGGAAATGCTTTGAATCGAATCAAATGGAATCGATTAGAATAGGTTAGGGTAGGGTAGTTTATGATAGGAAGACTAGGGTAGATGCAAGTAGACTACATTAGAGTAGACAAGAGAAGGCTAGAGTAGAAGCCTAGACTAGTAAGCTGGACTAGTCAGCTAGACTAGTGCATAGAGCAGTAGCCTAGACAACTAGTCTTGAATAGTACCCTAAGTCAGTAATCTGAACGAGTACCCTTGCCTGAACTCTTAGCCTAATCTAGTACCCTTGCCTTAACTAGTAGTCCTAACAAGTACCCTTGCCTTAACCAGTAGTCTTCACTAGTACCCTTCCTTCACTAGTAGTATGTCCTTAACAAGCAGCCTGAACTGGTACCCTAGCCTTAACCAGTACCCTCAACAAGTACCCATGCCTTAACTAGTAGCCTGGCCTTAACTAGTAGCCTGAACTAGTACACTTGCCTTAAGGAGTACCCTTGCCCCAACTACTCCCCTTAATTAGGACCCTTATTGAGTAACCCTAAGTAGTAGAGTATGGTACGGTGGGGTAGCATAGGGAAGGGAAGCATACGGTGGAACAGAGAAAATAGAAGGAAATAGAATAGAACAGCATAGGTCAGGGTAGGTTAGCTTAGTGTAGGGTATGGTAGAGTAGCATAGGATGGAATAGAGAAAATAGAAAAGGAGACTAGAAAAGAGCAGACTAGATTAGGATAGGCTAGGGTGGGGGAGGGTTTTGTAGAATACAGTAGTGTAGAATGGAATAGAATGGTGTGGAATGGAGTCAAATGGATTCGAACAGAGATGCAGAGAGTAGAAAAGAGTTGAATAGAGCCGAATAACGCTGAATAGGACCAAATATGGCCAAAATGAGCCGAATCGAGTCGAGTCGACCAGATTCGGGATGAATGGAGCCTAGTGGAGCTGAAACGAGCCAAATAGAGACAAACTGAACCCAGCAAAATCGAGCCAAAACACACTTAATTGCATCCTATTGCATCGGATCTCGTCGAATTCCATCCAATCCCACCAAAACGCATCAAATCTCGCGGAATCTCACCGAATCCCGTCGAATTGTCTCAAATCGGGTCGAATGGTGTCAAACTGAATGGAATCGAATTAAATTGAATAGATTAGAGTAGTGTAGGTTAGACTGGGATTCAGTAGGGAAGGGCACAGAAGACTAGAATAGAGTAGAACAGAAGAGAATACCAAGAGTAGAATGGAGTAGAGTTGAGTAGAGTGGAATAGTCAGAGTCGGGTAGTGCAGAATATAGATGAATAGATCCAATTCAAGCCGAATCGATTCGAATGGAGAGGAAAGGAGACAAATCGTGATGAATCGAATCGAATAGAATAGATTAGAGTAGGGTAGGGTAGAACAGAATAGAATAGAGTAGAAAAGAGTAGAATGGTGTGGAAGGGAGTTGAATGGAGCCAAATAGAGACAAATAAAGTAGAAAGGGTTGAGTAGAGCTGAACAGGGCTGAATAAGGTTCACTCGAGCCTAATTATGCTGAATTGAGCAGAATCGAGACGAATTGACCCAATTCAAGCCAAATAGAGCTAAATCGAGCCGATTCAAGCCTAATCACATGGAATCGCGTCGAAATGCGTTGAATCGAATAGATTAGAGTAGAGGAGGGTACGGCAGGAGAGGCTAGACTACAACACAACAGAACACAATAGAAAGAAGAGAATAGAATTAAGTAGAGTCGGGTCCAGTACAATAGAGTCAAATCGAGTTGAAGAGAGCCGAAAAGAGCCAAACAGAGCTGAATACAGCCGAATTGACCAAATTCAAGGTGAATCGAGATGAATCATGTCGAGTCGTTTGAAATGTGTCGAATCAAATCAAATAGATTAGTGTGGGGAAGGTAAGGTTAGGGTAGGGTAGAGAAGAATAGAATAGAGTAGAATGGAACAGAACAGAAAGAATCGTGTAGACTAGAGTCAAATAGAGTCGACTACTGCCAAAAAGAGCCGAATAGAGTGGAAAAGAGCCGAATAGAACCGAATCGAGTTTAATGGAGCAGAAAGGAGATGAACCGAGCCGATATGACCCGAATCAGGTCGAATCCCATTCAAGTGTGTCGAATAGCATAGAACAGATTACAGTAGGCTAAGTTAGGGTAGGGTAGGGTAGAATAGAGTGCAGTAGAACAGAACAGAACAGAAGAGAACAGAACTGAAAGAATAGGGTCGAGAAGAGCAGAGTATAGAAGAGTAGAGTAGAGTAGAGTCGAACATTGCCGAATAGAGCCAAATAGAGCCCAAAAGAGCTAAATGGATAGAAACCAAGACGAATCACGCCGAATCCCGTGGAATCGTGCCGTATCGCGTCGAATCCCGTCGAATTGCACTGAATCTGATCAATTCCAATCCAATCCAATCCAATCAATTAGAATAGACTAGAGTAGGGTAGAGTACAATACAATACAGTAGAGAATAGTTTAGGATGGAGTAGAATGGTGTAGCATGGAGTCGAAAAGAGATAATAGAGTTGAGTAGAGTCTAATAGAGCCGAATAGAGCGGCATAGAGTCTATTCGAGCTGACTAGAGCCGAATGGAGCCGATTAGAGCTGAATCGAACCGATTTAAGCCGACTGGGGATGAATGGAGTGGAAAGGAGCCAATTTGAGCCGAATCGCATCGAGATGCGTGGAATCGAATCCAGTAGAATAGATTAGATTAGGTAGGATAGAAGAGAGTAGACTTGAACACAGTAGAAGAGAATGGAAAGGATACAATACAATAGAGTGGAAAAGGGTAGAGCAGAGCAGAATAGTGTAGAGTAGAATAGAGTAGAGTAGAACAGAGTCGAATCAAGCTGAATGGAGACGAAACGAGACAAATCGCGTCGAATGGCGTCGAATCCCATCGAATCAATTACAGTAGGGTATAGTAGAAGAGCGTAGAATGGAGTAGAATGGTGTGCAATGGAATCGAGTAGAGTAGAAAAGAGCTGAATAGAGCCGAATAGGGCCAAAGAGGGCCAAATCGAGCTGAATTGAGCGAAATCGAGCCGAATCCAGTGAATCGAGCCTAATGGAGCCAAATCGAGCCTAATCGAGCTGAATCGACACTATTCGAGACAAATGGAGCCGAATGGACATGAATCACACCGATTTGGCCCCTAGTCGCGTCAAAATTTCTCGAATTCAATTGAATAGACTAGAGTAGGGGAGGTTCGGGTAGGCTAGAGTAGGGTAGAATAGAGTAGAATAGAATAAAACAGAACAGAACACAACAAAATAGAACAGAACAACACAGAACGAATACAGAAAAGAGTAGGCTAGAGTAGAGTAGAGGGGAATAGAGTAGAGTAGAATAGATTTGAACAGAGCCAAATCGAGCCGAATCGCGTCGAAATGGGTTGAATCAAATCCAATCAAGTGGATTACAATACCTTAGAGTTGGGTAGCATAGGGTAGGGTAGAATAGAGTAGAATAGTACAGAACAGAGTAGAAACAATACAGTAGAGTAGAGAAGAGTAGAATAGAGCTGAATAGAGCCAAATGCAGACAAAATGAGAGGAATCGTGTAGAAGCAAGTAGAGTAAATTAGAGTGGTGTTGGGTAGGGTAGAGCAGAATAGAGTAGAATAGTGTAGAATAGTGTGGAATGAATAGAATGGAGTAGAATGGAGTCAAGTAGAAACGAAGAGAGTCGAAAAGAGTCGAATAGAGCAGAATAGGGCCGAAGAAGGCCAAATCGAGCAGATTCGAAGCGATTCAAGCCAAAACAAGCTGAATGGAGCCTAACTGAGCCGAATAGAGCCAAATCGAGCCGAATCGAGCCGATTCAAGCTTCATCGCCTCGAATCGCGTTCAACGCGTCAAATCCAATCGAGATGTATAGATTAGAGAAGGGGAGGGGAGGGGAGGGGAGAATAGAACAGAGTAGAGTGGAATAGAAGAGATTAGAACAGAATAGAAGGAATAGAATCGAGTAGAATAGAGTGGAAAAGAGTAGAGTCGAATACAGTCGAATAGAGCCGAATAAGCTGAATACAGACGAATGGAGCTGAATACAGCCGAAAAGAGCTGTATACTGCCAAATCACACCTAATCGAGCGGAATCAAGCAGAATCGCACTGACTGTCACCGAACAGCGTCGAATCGAATCAGGTCGAATCGAGTCGAGTCACATCGTTTTGAATCAAACAAGGTCAAATCGCTTCATATCGTGTCGAATCCCATCGAATCACGTCGAATAACTTCGAATTGCGTCAAACCTCAGAGAATCCTACTGAATCACGTCGAGTCGCATGGAATCTCATCAAATCCCTTCAGATCTTGCCGAATCCAGTCAAGTCCTATCAAATCGCTTTGCACTGAATCGAATTGAATCCAATAGATTAAAGTAGGGTAGGTTCGGGTGGGGTGCCGTTGGGTCGGGTAGGGTAGAATAGAATAGAGTACAACAGAATAGGAGAGAATAGAACAGAACAGAAAGAATACAACAGAATAGAATAGAGTCAAAGAGAGAGAACATAGCCGAATTGAGCCGAGTGGAGACAAAACGAGACGAATCACGTCCGGTTGCTTCGAATCGCGTCAAATCAAATCGAATCGATTAGAAGAGATTAGGGTAGGGAAGGGTAGAATAGAATCGAGGAAAATAGTGAGGAATGGAGTTGAACGGAGTCCAATAGAGACGGATAGATAGGAATAGAGTACAAAAGAGTCTAATAGAGCAGAATAGGGCCGAATAGGCCCAAATAAGGCCTAATTGAGCAGAATCCAGCAGAATCGATGGAATTCGGGCCTAATCGAGCCGAATGGAGTGAAATGGAGCCACGTCGAGCCGAATAGAGCCGATTCGAACTGAATCGAGCTGATTCAAGCCTAATCGCGTCAAATCGCGTGGAAATACATCACATCGAATCTAATCAAATAGATTGGGGAAGGGTAGGGGAGGGGCGGGTGGGTAGAATAGAACAGAATAGTACAGAATAGAATATAGTACAGTAGGGTAGAGTAGAGAGAGTAAAGCAGACAAGAGTAGAGCAGAGTAGAATTGAGTCAAATAGAGTCAAAGAGTGCAGGATATAGCTGAATAGAGCCAATTCTGGCCGAATCGAGTCTAATGGAAACAAAACGAGATGAATCACACCGAATTGCTTCGAATCGCATCCAATCGAATAGATTAGAGTATCGTAGGGTAGAATAGAACAGAATAGAGTAGAATAGCGTAGAATGGAGAAGAGTGGAGTCAAATGGAGTCGAACAGAGACAAATAGAGTAGAAAAGAGTCGAATCGAGCCAAATAGGGCCGAATAAGGCTGAACCGAGTGGAAACGAGCTGAATTGAAGTGATTCGAGCCAAATCGAGCTGAATCGAGCTGATGTTGCGGAATCGAGCTGACTCAAGCGTGATGGTGTCCGGTCGCATGGAAATGCTTTGAATCGAATCAAATGGAATAGATTAGAATAGGTTAGGGTAGGGTAGTTTATGATAGGAAGACTAGGGTAGATGCAAGTAGACTACATTAGAGTAGACAAGAGAAGGCTAGAGTAGAAGCCTAGACTAGTAAGCTGGACTAGTCAGCTAGACTAGTGGCATAGAGCAGTAGCCTAGACAACTAGTCTTGAATAGTACCCTAAGTTAGTAATCTGAACGAGTACCCTTGCCTGAACTCTTAGCCTAATCTAGTACCCTTGCCTTAACTAGTAGAACTAACAAGTACCCTTGCCTTAACCAGTAGTCTTCACTAGTACCCTTGCCTTCACTAGTAGTATGTCCTTAACAAATAGCCTGAACTGGTCCCCTTGCCTTAACCAGTACCCTCAACAAGTACCCATGCCTTAACTAGTAGCCTGGCCTTAACTAGTAGCCTGGCCTTAACTAGTAGCCTGAACTAGTACACTTGCCTTAAGGAGTACCCTTGCCAGAACTACTCCCCTTAATTAGGACCCTTATTGAGTAACCCTAAGTAGTAGAGTATGGTACGGTGGGGTAGCATAGGGTAGGGAAGCATACGGTGGAACAGAGAAAATAGAAGGAAATAGAATAGAACAGCATAGGTCAGGGTAGGTTAGCTTAGTGTAGGGTATGGTAGAGTAGCATAGGATGGAATAGAGAAAATAGAAAAGGAGACTAGAAAAGAGCAGACTAGATTAGGATAGGCTAGGGTGGGGGAGGGTTTTGTAGAATACAGTAGTGTAGAATGGAATAGAATGGTGTGGAATGGAGTCAAATGGATTCGAACAGAGATGCAGAGAGTAGAAAAGAGTTGAATAGAGCCGAATAACGCTGAATAGGACCACATATGGCCAAAATGAGCCGAATCGAGTCGAGTCGACCAGATTCGGGATGAATGGAGCCTAGTGGAGCTGAAACGAGCCAAATAGAGACAAACTGAACCCAGCAAAATTGAGCCAAAACACACTTAATTGCATCCTATTGCATCGGATCTCGTCGAATTCCATCCAATCCCACCAAAACGCATCAAATCTCGCGGAATCTCACCGAATCCCGTCGAATTGTCTCAAATCGGGTCGAATGGTGTCAAACTGAATGGAATCGAATTAAATTGAATAGATTAGAGTAGTGTAGGTTAGACTGGGATTCAGTAGGGAAGGGCACAGAAGACTAGAATAGAGTAGAACAGAAGAGAATACCAAGAGTAGAATGGAGTAGAGTTGAGTAGAGTGGAATAGTCAGAGTCGGGTAGTGCAGAATATAGATGAATAGATCCAATTCAAGCCGAATCGATTCGAATGGAGAGGAAAGGAGACAAATCGTGATGAATCGAATCGAATAGAATAGATTAGAGTAGGGTAGGGTAGAACAGAATAGAATAGAGTAGAAAAGAGTAGAATGGTGTGGAAGGGAGTTGAATGGAGCCAAATAGAGACAAATAAAGTAGAAAGGGTTGAGTAGAGCTGAACAGGGCTGAATAAGGTTCACTCGAGCCTAATTATGCTGAATTGAGCAGAATCGAGACGAATTGACCCAATTCAAGCCAAATAGAGCTAAATCGAGCCGATTCAAGCCTAATCACATGGAATCGCGTCGAAATGCGTTGAATCGAATAGATTAGAGTAGAGGAGGGTACGGCAGGAGAGGCTAGACTACAACACAACAGAACACAATAGAAAGAAGAGAATAGAATTAAGTAGAGTCGGGTCCAGTACAATAGAGTCAAATCGAGTTGAAGAGAGCCGAAAAGAGCCAAACAGAGCTGAATACAGCCGAATTGACCAAATTCAAGGTGAATCGAGATGAATCATGTCGAGTCGTTTGAAATGTGTCGAATCGAATCAAATAGATTAGTGTGGGGAAGGTAAGGTTAGGGTAGGGTAGAGAAGAATAGAATAGAGTAGAATAGAACAGAACAGAAAGAATCGTGTAGACTAGAGTCAAATAGAGTCGACTACTGCCAAAAAGAGCCGAATAGAGTGGAAAAGAGCCGAATAGAACCGAATCGAGTTTAATGGAGCAGAAAGGAGATGAATCGAGCCGATATGACCCGAATCAGGTCGAATCCCATTCAAGTGTGTCGAATAGCATAGAACAGATTACAGTAGGCTAAGTTAGGGTAGGGTAGGGTAGAATAGAGTGCAGTAGAACAGAACAGAACAGAAGAGAACAGAACTGAAAGAATAGGGTCGAGAAGAGCAGAGTATAGAAGAGTAGAGTAGAGTAGAGTCGAACATTGCCGAATAGAGCCAAATAGAGCCCAAAAGAGCTAAATGGATAGAAACCAAGACGAATCACGCCGAATCCCGTGGAATCGTGCCGTATCGCGTCGAATCCCGTCGAATTGCACTGAATCTGATCAATTCCAATCCAATCCAATCCAATCAATTAGAATAGACTAGAGTAGGGTAGAGTACAATACAATACAGTAGAGAATAGTTTAGGATGGAGTAGAATGGTGTAGCATGGAGTCGAAAAGAGATAATAGAGTTGAGTAGAGTCTAATAGAGCCGAATAGAGCGGCATAGAGTCTATTCGAGCTGACTAGAGCCGAATGGAGCCGATTAGAGCTGAATCGAACCGATTTAAGCCGACTGGGGATGAATGGAGTGGAAAGGAGCCGATTTGAGCCGAATCGCATCGAGATGCGTGGAATCGAATCCAGTAGAATAGATTAGATTAGGTAGGATAGAAGAGAGTAGACTTGAACACAGTAGAAGAGAATGGAAAGGATACAATACAATAGAGTGGAAAAGGGTAGAGCAGAGCAGAATAGTGTAGAGTAGAATAGAGTAGAGTAGAACAGAGTCGAATCAAGCTGAATGGAGACGAAACGAGACAAATCGCGTCGAATGGCGTCGAATCCCATCGAATCAATTACAGTAGGGTATAGTAGAAGAGCGTAGAATGGAGTAGAATGGTGTGCAATGGAATCGAGTAGAGTAGAAAAGAGCTGAATAGAGCCGAATAGGGCCAAAGAGGGCCAAATCGAGCTGAATTGAGCGAAATCGAGCCGAATCCAGTGAATCGAGCCTAATGGAGCCAAATCGAGCCTAATCGAGCTGAATCGACACTATTCGAGACAAATGGAGCCGAATGGACATGAATCACACCGATTTGGCCCCTAGTCGCGTCAAAATTTCTCGAATTCAATTGAATAGACTAGAGTAGGGGAGGTTCGGGTAGGCTAGAGTAGGGTAGAATAGAGTAGAATAGAATAAAACAGAACAGAACACAACAAAATAGAACAGAACAACACAGAACGAATACAGAAAAGAGTAGGCTAGAGTAGAGTAGAGGGGAATAGAGTAGAGTAGAATAGATTTGAACAGAGCCAAATCGAGCCGAATCGCGTCGAAATGGGTTGAATCAAATCCAATCAAGTGGATTACAATACCTTAGAGTTGGGTAGCATAGGGTAGGGTAGAATAGAGTAGAATAGTACAGAACAGAGTAGAAACAATACAGTAGAGTAGAGAAGAGTAGAATAGAGCTGAATAGAGCCAAATGCAGACAAAATGAGAGGAATCGTGTAGAAGCAAGTAGAGTAAATTAGAGTGGTGTTGGGTAGGGTAGAGCAGAATAGAGTAGAATAGTGTAGAATAGTGTGGAATGAATAGAATGGAGTAGAATGGAGTCAAGTAGAAACGAAGAGAGTCGAAAAGAGTCGAATAGAGCAGAATAGGGCCGAAGAAGGCCAAATCGAGCAGATTCGAAGCGATTCAAGCCAAAACAAGCTGAATGGAGCCTAACTGAGCCGAATAGAGCCAAATCGAGCCGAATCGAGCCGATTCAAGCTTCATCGCCTCGAATCGCGTTCAACGCGTCAAATCCAATCGAGATGTATAGATTAGAGAAGGGGAGGGGAGGGGAGGGGAGAATAGAACAGAGTAGAGTGGAATAGAAGAGATTAGAACAGAATAGAAGGAATAGAATCGAGTAGAATAGAGTGGAAAAGAGTAGAGTCGAATACAGTCGAATAGAGCCGAATAAGCTGAATAGAGACGAATGGAGCTGAATACAGCCGAAAAGAGCTGTATACTGCCAAATCACACCTAATCGAGCGGAATCAAGCAGAATCGCACTGACTGTCACCGAACAGCGTCGAATCGAATCAGGTCGAATCGAGTCGAGTCACATCGTTTTGAATCAAACAAGGTCAAATCGCTTCATATCGTGTCGAATCCCATCGAATCACGTCGAATAACTTCGAATTGCGTCAAACCTCAGAGAATCCTACTGAATCACGTCGAGTCGCATGGAATCTCATCAAATCCCTTCAGATCTTGCCGAATCCAGTCAAGTCCTATCAAATCGCTTTGCACTGAATCGAATTGAATCCAATAGATTAAAGTAGGGTAGGTTCGGGTGGGGTGCCGTTGGGTCGGGTAGGGTAGAATAGAATAGAGTACAACAGAATAGGAGAGAATAGAACAGAACAGAAAGAATACAACAGAATAGAATAGAGTCAAAGAGAGAGAACATAGCCGAATTGAGCCGAGTGGAGACAAAACGAGACGAATCACGTCCGGTTGCTTCGAATCGCGTCAAATCAAATCGAATCGATTAGAAGAGATTAGGGTAGGGAAGGGTAGAATAGAATCGAGGAAAATAGTGAGGAATGGAGTTGAACGGAGTCCAATAGAGACGGATAGATAGGAATAGAGTACAAAAGAGTCTAATAGAGCAGAATAGGGCCGAATAGGCCCAAATAAGGCCTAATTGAGCAGAATCCAGCAGAATCGATGGAATTCGGGCCTAATCGAGCCGAATGGAGTGAAATGGAGCCACGTCGAGCCGAATAGAGCCGATTCGAACTGAATCGAGCTGATTCAAGCCTAATCGCGTCAAATCGCGTGGAAATACATCACATCGAATCTAATCAAATAGATTGGGGAAGGGTAGGGGAGGGGCGGGTGGGTAGAATAGAACAGAATAGTACAGAATAGAATATAGTACAGTAGGGTAGAGTAGAGAGAGTAAAGCAGACAAGAGTAGAGCAGAGTAGAATTGAGTCAAATAGAGTCAAAGAGTGCAGGATATAGCTGAATAGAGCCAATTCTGGCCGAATCGAGTCTAATGGAAACAAAACGAGATGAATCACACCGAATTGCTTCGAATCGCATCCAATCGAATAGATTAGAGTATCGTAGGGTAGAATAGAACAGAATAGAGTAGAATAGCGTAGAATGGAGAAGAGTGGAGTCAAATGGAGTCGAACAGAGACAAATAGAGTAGAAAAGAGTCGAATCGAGCCAAATAGGGCCGAATAAGGCTGAACCGAGTGGAAACGAGCTGAATTGAAGTGATTCGAGCCAAATCGAGCTGAATCGAGCTGATGTTGCGGAATCGAGCTGACTCAAGCGTGATGGTGTCCGGTCGCATGGAAATGCTTTGAATCGAATCAAATGGAATAGATTAGAATAGGTTAGGGTAGGGTAGTTTATGATAGGAAGACTAGGGTAGATGCAAGTAGACTACATTAGAGTAGACAAGAGAAGGCTAGAGTAGAAGCCTAGACTAGTAAGCTGGACTAGTCAGCTAGACTAGTGGCATAGAGCAGTAGCCTAGACAACTAGTCTTGAATAGTACCCTAAGTTAGTAATCTGAACGAGTACCCTTGCCTGAACTCTTAGCCTAATCTAGTACCCTTGCCTTAACTAGTAGAACTAACAAGTACCCTTGCCTTAACCAGTAGTCTTCACTAGTACCCTTGCCTTCACTAGTAGTATGTCCTTAACAAATAGCCTGAACTGGTCCCCTTGCCTTAACCAGTACCCTCAACAAGTACCCATGCCTTAACTAGTAGCCTGGCCTTAACTAGTAGCCTGGCCTTAACTAGTAGCCTGAACTAGTACACTTGCCTTAAGGAGTACCCTTGCCAGAACTACTCCCCTTAATTAGGACCCTTATTGAGTAACCCTAAGTAGTAGAGTATGGTACGGTGGGGTAGCATAGGGTAGGGAAGCATACGGTGGAACAGAGAAAATAGAAGGAAATAGAATAGAACAGCATAGGTCAGGGTAGGTTAGCTTAGTGTAGGGTATGGTAGAGTAGCATAGGATGGAATAGAGAAAATAGAAAAGGAGACTAGAAAAGAGCAGACTAGATTAGGATAGGCTAGGGTGGGGGAGGGTTTTGTAGAATACAGTAGTGTAGAATGGAATAGAATGGTGTGGAATGGAGTCAAATGGATTCGAACAGAGATGCAGAGAGTAGAAAAGAGTTGAATAGAGCCGAATAACGCTGAATAGGACCACATATGGCCAAAATGAGCCGAATCGAGTCGAGTCGACCAGATTCGGGATGAATGGAGCCTAGTGGAGCTGAAACGAGCCAAATAGAGACAAACTGAACCCAGCAAAATTGAGCCAAAACACACTTAATTGCATCCTATTGCATCGGATCTCGTCGAATTCCATCCAATCCCACCAAAACGCATCAAATCTCGCGGAATCTCACCGAATCCCGTCGAATTGTCTCAAATCGGGTCGAATGGTGTCAAACTGAATGGAATCGAATTAAATTGAATAGATTAGAGTAGTGTAGGTTAGACTGGGATTCAGTAGGGAAGGGCACAGAAGACTAGAATAGAGTAGAACAGAAGAGAATACCAAGAGTAGAATGGAGTAGAGTTGAGTAGAGTGGAATAGTCAGAGTCGGGTAGTGCAGAATATAGATGAATAGATCCAATTCAAGCCGAATCGATTCGAATGGAGAGGAAAGGAGACAAATCGTGATGAATCGAATCGAATAGAATAGATTAGAGTAGGGTAGGGTAGAACAGAATAGAATAGAGTAGAAAAGAGTAGAATGGTGTGGAAGGGAGTTGAATGGAGCCAAATAGAGACAAATAAAGTAGAAAGGGTTGAGTAGAGCTGAACAGGGCTGAATAAGGTTCACTCGAGCCTAATTATGCTGAATTGAGCAGAATCGAGACGAATTGACCCAATTCAAGCCAAATAGAGCTAAATCGAGCCGATTCAAGCCTAATCACATGGAATCGCGTCGAAATGCGTTGAATCGAATAGATTAGAGTAGAGGAGGGTACGGCAGGAGAGGCTAGACTACAACACAACAGAACACAATAGAAAGAAGAGAATAGAATTAAGTAGAGTCGGGTCCAGTACAATAGAGTCAAATCGAGTTGAAGAGAGCCGAAAAGAGCCAAACAGAGCTGAATACAGCCGAATTGACCAAATTCAAGGTGAATCGAGATGAATCATGTCGAGTCGTTTGAAATGTGTCGAATCGAATCAAATAGATTAGTGTGGGGAAGGTAAGGTTAGGGTAGGGTAGAGAAGAATAGAATAGAGTAGAATAGAACAGAACAGAAAGAATCGTGTAGACTAGAGTCAAATAGAGTCGACTACTGCCAAAAAGAGCCGAATAGAGTGGAAAAGAGCCGAATAGAACCGAATCGAGTTTAATGGAGCAGAAAGGAGATGAATCGAGCCGATATGACCCGAATCAGGTCGAATCCCATTCAAGTGTGTCGAATAGCATAGAACAGATTACAGTAGGCTAAGTTAGGGTAGGGTAGGGTAGAATAGAGTGCAGTAGAACAGAACAGAACAGAAGAGAACAGAACTGAAAGAATAGGGTCGAGAAGAGCAGAGTATAGAAGAGTAGAGTAGAGTAGAGTCGAACATTGCCGAATAGAGCCAAATAGAGCCCAAAAGAGCTAAATGGATAGAAACCAAGACGAATCACGCCGAATCCCGTGGAATCGTGCCGTATCGCGTCGAATCCCGTCGAATTGCACTGAATCTGATCAATTCCAATCCAATCCAATCCAATCAATTAGAATAGACTAGAGTAGGGTAGAGTACAATACAATACAGTAGAGAATAGTTTAGGATGGAGTAGAATGGTGTAGCATGGAGTCGAAAAGAGATAATAGAGTTGAGTAGAGTCTAATAGAGCCGAATAGAGCTGCATAGAGTCTATTCGAGCTGACTAGAGCCGAATGGAGCCGATTAGAGCTGAATCGAACCGATTTAAGCCGACTGGGGATGAATGGAGTGGAAAGGAGCCGATTTGAGCCGAATCGCATCGAGATGCGTGGAATCGAATCCAGTAGAATAGATTAGATTAGGTAGGATAGAAGAGAGTAGACTTGAACACAGTAGAAGAGAATGGAAAGGATACAATACAATAGAGTGGAAAAGGGTAGAGCAGAGCAGAATAGTGTAGAGTAGAATAGAGTAGAGTAGAACAGAGTCGAATCAAGCTGAATGGAGACGAAACGAGACAAATCGCGTCGAATGGCATCGAATCCCATCGAATCAATTACAGTAGGGTATAGTAGAAGAGCGTAGAATGGAGTAGAATGGTGTGCAATGGAATCGAGTAGAGTAGAAAAGAACTGAATAGAGCCGAATAGGGCCAAAGAGGGCCAAATCGAGCTGAATTGAGTGAAATCGAGCCGAATCCAGTGAATCGAGCCTAATGGAGCCAAATCAAGCCTAATCGAGCTGAATCGACACTATTCGAGACAAATGGAGCCGAACGGACATGAATCACACCGATTTGGCCCCTAGTCGCGTCAAAATTTCTCGAATTCAATTGAATAGACTAGAGTAGGGGAGGTTCGGGTAGGCTAGAGTAGGGTAGAATAGAGTAGAATAGAATAAAACAGAACAGAACACAACAAAATAGAACAGAACAACACAGAACGAATACAGAAAAGAGTAGGCTAGAGTAGAGTAGAGGGGAATAGAGTAGAGTAGAATAGATTTGAACAGAGCCAAATCGAGCCAAATCGCGTCGAAATGGGTTGAATCAAATCCAATCAAGTGGATTACAATACCTTAGAGTTGGGTAGCATAGGGTAGGGTAGAATAGAGTAGAATAGTACAGAACAGAGTAGAAACAATACAGTAGAGTAGAGAAGAGTAGAATAGAGCTGAATAGAGCCAAATGCAGACAAAATGAGAGGAATCGTGTAGAAGCAAGTAGAGTAAATTAGAGTGGTGTTGGGTAGGGTAGAGCAGAATAGAGTAGAATAGTGTAGAATAGTGTGGAATGAATAGAATGGAGTAGAATGGAGTCAAGTAGAAACGAAGAGAGTCGAAAAGAGTCGAATAGAGCAGAATAGGGCCGAAGAAGGCCAAATCGAGCAGATTCGAAGCGATTCAAGCCAAAACAAGCTGAATGGAGCCTAACTGAGCCGAATAGAGCCAAATCGAGCCGAATCGAGCCGATTCAAGCTTCATCGCCTCGAATCGCGTTCAACGCGTCAAATCCAATCGAGATGTATAGATTAGAGAAGGGGAGGGGAGGGGAGGGGAGAATAGAACAGAGTAGAGTGGAATAGAAGAGATTAGAACAGAATAGAAGGAATAGAATCGAGTAGAATAGAGTGGAAAAGAGTAGAGTCGAATACAGTCGAATAGAGCCGAATAAGCTGAATACAGACGAATGGAGCTGAATACAGCCGAAAAGAGCTGTATACTGCCGAATCACACCTAATCGAGCGGAATCAAGCAGAATCGCACTGACTGTCACCGAACAGCGTCAAATCGAATCAGGTCGAATCGAGTCGAGTCACATCGTTTTGAATCAAACAAGGTCAAATCGCTTCATATCGTGTCGAATCCCATCGAATCACGTCGAATAACTTCGAATTGCGTCAAACCTCAGAGAATCCTACTGAATCACGTCGAGTCGCATGGAATCTCATCAAATCCCTTCAGATCTTGCCGAATCCAGTCAAGTCCTATCAAATCGCTTTGCACTGAATCGAATTGAATCCAATAGATTAAAGTAGGGTAGGTTCGGGTGGGGTGCCGTTGGGTCGGGTAGGGTAGAATAGAATAGAGTACAACAGAATAGGAGAGAATAGAACAGAACAGAAAGAATACAACAGAATAGAATAGAGTCAAAGAGAGAGAACATAGCCGAATTGAGCCGAGTGGAGACAAAACGAGACGAATCACGTCCGGTTGCTTCGAATCGCGTCAAATCAAATCGAATCGATTAGAAGAGATTAGGGTAGGGAAGGGTAGAATAGAATCGAGGAAAATAGTGAGGAATGGAGTTGAACGGAGTCCAATAGAGACGGATAGATAGGAATAGAGTGCAAAAGAGTCTAATAGAGCAGAATAGGGCCGAATAGGCCCAAATAAGGCCTAATTGAGCAAAATCCAGCAGAATCGATGGAATTCGGGCCTAATCGAGCCGAATGGAGTGAAATGGAGCCACGTCGAGCCGAATAGAGCCGATTCGAACTGAATCGAGCTGATTCAAGCCTAATCGCGTCAAATCGCGTGGAAATACATCACATCGAATCTAATCAAATAGATTGGGGAAGGGTAGGGGAGGGGCGGGTGGGTAGAATAGAACAGAATAGTACAGAATAGAATATAGTACAGTAGGGTAGAGTAGAGAGAGTAAAGCAGACAAGAGTAGAGCAGAGTAGAATTGAGTCAAATAGAGTCAAAGAGTGCAGGATATAGCTGAATAGAGCCAATTCTGGCCGAATCGAGTCAAATGGAAACAAAACGAGATGAATCACACCGAATTGCTTCGAATCGCATCCAATCGAATAGATTAGAGTATCGTAGGGTAGAATAGAACAGAATAGAGTAGAATAGCGTAGAATGGAGAAGAGTGGAGTCAAATGGAGTCGAACAGAGACAAATAGAGTAGAAAAGAGTCGAATCGAGCCAAATAGGGCCGAATAAGGCTGAACCGAGTGGAAACGAGCTGAATTGAAGTGATTCGAGCCAAATCGAGCTGAATCGAGCTGATGTTGCGGAATCGAGCTGACTCAAGCGTGATGGTGTCCGGTCGCATCGAAATGCTTTGAATCGAATCAAATGGAATAGATTAGAATAGGTTAGGGTAGGGTAGTTTATGATAGGAAGACTAGGGTAGATGCAAGTAGACTACATTAGAGTAGACAAGAGAAGGCTAGAGTAGAAGCCTAGACTAGTAAGCTGGACTAGTCAGCTAGACTAGTGGCATAGAGCAGTAGCCTAGACAACTAGTCTTGAATAGTACCCTAAGTTAGTAATCTGAACGAGTACCCTTGCCTGAACTCTTAGCCTAATCTAGTACCCTTGCCTTAACTAGTAGAACTAACAAGTACCCTTGCCTTAACCAGTAGTCTTCACTAGTACCCTTGCCTTCACTAGTAGTATGTCCTTAACAAATAGCCTGAACTGGTCCCCTTGCCTTAACCAGTACCCTCAACAAGTACCCATGCCTTAACTAGTAGCCTGGCCTTAACTAGTAGCCTGGCCTTAACTAGTAGCCTGAACTAGTACACTTGCCTTAAGGAGTACCCTTGCCAGAACTACTCCCCTTAATTAGGACCCTTATTGAGTAACCCTAAGTAGTAGAGTATGGTACGGTGGGGTAGCATAGGGTAGGGAAGCATACGGTGGAACAGAGAAAATAGAAGGAAATAGAATAGAACAGCATAGGTCAGGGTAGGTTAGCTTAGTGTAGGGTATGGTAGAGTAGCATAGGATGGAATAGAGAAAATAGAAAAGGAGACTAGAAAAGAGCAGACTAGATTAGGATAGGCTAGGGTGGGGGAGGGTTTTGTAGAATACAGTAGTGTAGAATGGAATAGAATGGTGTGGAATGGAGTCAAATGGATTCGAACAGAGATGCAGAGAGTAGAAAAGAGTTGAATAGAGCCGAATAACGCTGAATAGGACCACATATGGCCAAAATGAGCCGAATCGAGTCGAGTCGACCAGATTCGGGATGAATGGAGCCTAGTGGAGCTGAAACGAGCCAAATAGAGACAAACTGAACCCAGCAAAATCGAGCCAAAACACACTTAATTGCATCCTATTGCATCGGATCTCGTCGAATTCCATCCAATCCCACCAAAACGCATCAAATCTCGCGGAATCTCACCGAATCCCGTCGAATTGTCTCAAATCGGGTCGAATGGTGTCAAACTGAATGGAATCGAATTAAATTGAATAGATTAGAGTAGTGTAGGTTAGACTGGGATTCAGTAGGGAAGGGCACAGAAGACTAGAATAGAGTAGAACAGAAGAGAATACCAAGAGTAGAATGGAGTAGAGTTGAGTAGAGTGGAATAGTCAGAGTCGGGTAGTGCAGAATATAGATGAATAGATCCAATTCAAGCCGAATCGATTCGAATGGAGAGGAAAGGAGACAAATCGTGATGAATCGAATCGAATAGAATAGATTAGAGTAGGGTAGGGTAGAACAGAATAGAATAGAGTAGAAAAGAGTAGAATGGTGTGGAAGGGAGTTGAATGGAGCCAAATAGAGACAAATAAAGTAGAAAGGGTTGAGTAGAGCTGAACAGGGCTGAATAAGGTTCACTCGAGCCTAATTATGCTGAATTGAGCAGAATCGAGACGAATTGACCCAATTCAAGCCAAATAGAGCTAAATCGAGCCGATTCAAGCCTAATCACATGGAATCGCGTCGAAATGCGTTGAATCGAATAGATTAGAGTAGAGGAGGGTACGGCAGGAGAGGCTAGACTACAACACAACAGAACACAATAGAAAGAAGAGAATAGAATTAAGTAGAGTCGGGTCCAGTACAATAGAGTCAAATCGAGTTGAAGAGAGCCGAAAAGAGCCAAACAGAGCTGAATACAGCCGAATTGACCAAATTCAAGGTGAATCGAGATGAATCATGTCGAGTCGTTTGAAATGTGTCGAATCGAATCAAATAGATTAGTGTGGGGAAGGTAAGGTTAGGGTAGGGTAGAGAAGAATAGAATAGAGTAGAATAGAACAGAACAGAAAGAATCGTGTAGACTAGAGTCAAATAGAGTCGACTACTGCCAAAAAGAGCCGAATAGAGTGGAAAAGAGCCGAATAGAACCGAATCGAGTTTAATGGAGCAGAAAGGAGATGAATCGAGCCGATATGACCCGAATCAGGTCGAATCCCATTCAAGTGTGTCGAATAGCATAGAACAGATTACAGTAGGCTAAGTTAGGGTAGGGTAGGGTAGAATAGAGTGCAGTAGAACAGAACAGAACAGAAGAGAACAGAACTGAAAGAATAGGGTCGAGAAGAGCAGAGTATAGAAGAGTAGAGTAGAGTAGAGTCGAACATTGCCGAATAGAGCCAAATAGAGCCCAAAAGAGCTAAATGGATAGAAACCAAGACGAATCACGCCGAATCCCGTGGAATCGTGCCGTATCGCGTCGAATCCCGTCGAATTGCACTGAATCTGATCAATTCCAATCCAATCCAATCCAATCAATTAGAATAGACTAGAGTAGGGTAGAGTACAATACAATACAGTAGAGAATAGTTTAGGATGGAGTAGAATGGTGTAGCATGGAGTCGAAAAGAGATAATAGAGTTGAGTAGAGTCTAATAGAGCCGAATAGAGCTGCATAGAGTCTATTCGAGCTGACTAGAGCCGAATGGAGCCGATTAGAGCTGAATCGAACCGATTTAAGCCGACTGGGGATGAATGGAGTGGAAAGGAGCCGATTTGAGCCGAATCGCATCGAGATGCGTGGAATCGAATCCAGTAGAATAGATTAGATTAGGTAGGATAGAAGAGAGTAGACTTGAACACAGTAGAAGAGAATGGAAAGGATACAATACAATAGAGTGGAAAAGGGTAGAGCAGAGCAGAATAGTGTAGAGTAGAATAGAGTAGAGTAGAACAGAGTCGAATCAAGCTGAATGGAGACGAAACGAGACAAATCGCGTCGAATGGCATCGAATCCCATCGAATCAATTACAGTAGGGTATAGTAGAAGAGCGTAGAATGGAGTAGAATGGTGTGCAATGGAATCGAGTAGAGTAGAAAAGAACTGAATAGAGCCGAATAGGGCCAAAGAGGGCCAAATCGAGCTGAATTGAGTGAAATCGAGCCGAATCCAGTGAATCGAGCCTAATGGAGCCAAATCAAGCCTAATCGAGCTGAATCGACACTATTCGAGACAAATGGAGCCGAACGGACATGAATCACACCGATTTGGCCCCTAGTCGCGTCAAAATTTCTCGAATTCAATTGAATAGACTAGAGTAGGGGAGGTTCGGGTAGGCTAGAGTAGGGTAGAATAGAGTAGAATAGAATAAAACAGAACAGAACACAACAAAATAGAACAGAACAACACAGAACGAATACAGAAAAGAGTAGGCTAGAGTAGAGTAGAGGGGAATAGAGTAGAGTAGAATAGATTTGAACAGAGCCAAATCGAGCCAAATCGCGTCGAAATGGGTTGAATCAAATCCAATCAAGTGGATTACAATACCTTAGAGTTGGGTAGCATAGGGTAGGGTAGAATAGAGTAGAATAGTACAGAACAGAGTAGAAACAATACAGTAGAGTAGAGAAGAGTAGAATAGAGCTGAATAGAGCCAAATGCAGACAAAATGAGAGGAATCGTGTAGAAGCAAGTAGAGTAAATTAGAGTGGTGTTGGGTAGGGTAGAGCAGAATAGAGTAGAATAGTGTAGAATAGTGTGGAATGAATAGAATGGAGTAGAATGGAGTCAAGTAGAAACGAAGAGAGTCGAAAAGAGTCGAATAGAGCAGAATAGGGCCGAAGAAGGCCAAATCGAGCAGATTCGAAGCGATTCAAGCCAAAACAAGCTGAATGGAGCCTAACTGAGCCGAATAGAGCCAAATCGAGCCGAATCGAGCCGATTCAAGCTTCATCGCCTCGAATCGCGTTCAACGCGTCAAATCCAATCGAGATGTATAGCATAGAGAGATAGTATTGAGGGGAGGGGAGAATAGAACAGAGTAGAGTGGAATAGAAGAGATTAGAACAGAATAGAAGGAATAGAATCGAGTAGAATAGAGTGGAAAAGAGTAGAGTCGAATACAGTCGAATAGAGCCGAATAAGCTGAATACAGACGAATGGAGCTGAATACAGCCGAAAAGAGCTGTATACTGCCGAATCACACCTAATCGAGCGGAATCAAGCAGAATCGCACTGACTGTCACCGAACAGCGTCGAATCGAATCAGGTCGAATCGAGTCGAGTCACATCGTTTTGAATCAAACAAGGTCAAATCGCTTCATATCGTGTCGAATTCCATCGAATCACGTCGAATAACTTCGAATTGCGTCAAACCTCAGAGAATCCTACTGAATCACGTCGAGTCGCATGGAATCTCATCAAATCCCTTCAGATCTTGCCGAATCCAGTCAAGTCCTATCAAATCGCTTTGCACTGAATCGAATTGAATCCAATAGATTAAAGTAGGGTAGGTTCGGGTGGGGTGCCGTTGGGTCGGGTAGGGTAGAATAGAATAGAGTACAACAGAATAGGAGAGAATAGAACAGAACAGAAAGAATACAACAGAATAGAATAGAGTCAAAGAGAGAGAACATAGCCGAATTGAGCCGAGTGGAGACAAAACGAGACGAATCACGTCCGGTTGCTTCGAATCGCGTCAAATCAAATCGAATCGATTAGAAGAGATTAGGGTAGGGAAGGGTAGAATAGAATCGAGGAAAATAGTGAGGAATGGAGTTGAACGGAGTCCAATAGAGACGGATAGATAGGAATAGAGTGCAAAAGAGTCTAATAGAGCAGAATAGGGCCGAATAGGCCCAAATAAGGCCTAATTGAGCAAAATCCAGCAGAATCGATGGAATTCGGGCCTAATCGAGCCGAATGGAGTGAAATGGAGCCACGTCGAGCCGAATAGAGCCGATTCGAACTGAATCGAGCTGATTCAAGCCTAATCGCGTCAAATCGCGTGGAAATACATCACATCGAATCTAATCAAATAGATTGGGGAAGGGTAGGGGAGGGGCGGGTGGGTAGAATAGAACAGAATAGTACAGAATAGAATATAGTACAGTAGGGTAGAGTAGAGAGAGTAAAGCAGACAAGAGTAGAGCAGAGTAGAATTGAGTCAAATAGAGTCAAAGAGTGCAGGATATAGCTGAATAGAGCCAATTCTGGCCGAATCGAGTCAAATGGAAACAAAACGAGATGAATCACACCGAATTGCTTCGAATCGCATCCAATCGAATAGATTAGAGTATCGTAGGGTAGAATAGAACAGAATAGAGTAGAATAGCGTAGAATGGAGAAGAGTGGAGTCAAATGGAGTCGAACAGAGACAAATAGAGTAGAAAAGAGTCGAATCGAGCCAAATAGGGCCGAATAAGGCTGAACCGAGTGGAAACGAGCTGAATTGAAGTGATTCGAGCCAAATCGAGCTGAATCGAGCTGATGTTGCGGAATCGAGCTGACTCAAGCGTGATGGTGTCCGGTCGCATCGAAATGCTTTGAATCGAATCAAATGGAATAGATTAGAATAGGTTAGGGTAGGGTAGTTTATGATAGGAAGACTAGGGTAGATGCAAGTAGACTACATTAGAGTAGACAAGAGAAGGCTAGAGTAGAAGCCTAGACTAGTAAGCTGGACTAGTCAGCTAGACTAGTGGCATAGAGCAGTAGCCTAGACAACTAGTCTTGAATAGTACCCTAAGTTAGTAATCTGAACGAGTACCCTTGCCTGAACTCTTAGCCTAATCTAGTACCCTTGCCTTAACTAGTAGAACTAACAAGTACCCTTGCCTTAACCAGTAGTCTTCACTAGTACCCTTGCCTTCACTAGTAGTATGTCCTTAACAAATAGCCTGAACTGGTCCCCTTGCCTTAACCAGTACCCTCAACAAGTACCCATGCCTTAACTAGTAGCCTGGCCTTAACTAGTAGCCTGGCCTTAACTAGTAGCCTGAACTAGTACACTTGCCTTAAGGAGTACCCTTGCCAGAACTACTCCCCTTAATTAGGACCCTTATTGAGTAACCCTAAGTAGTAGAGTATGGTACGGTGGGGTAGCATAGGGTAGGGAAGCATACGGTGGAACAGAGAAAATAGAAGGAAATAGAATAGAACAGCATAGGTCAGGGTAGGTTAGCTTAGTGTAGGGTATGGTAGAGTAGCATAGGATGGAATAGAGAAAATAGAAAAGGAGACTAGAAAAGAGCAGACTAGATTAGGATAGGCTAGGGTGGGGGAGGGTTTTGTAGAATACAGTAGTGTAGAATGGAATAGAATGGTGTGGAATGGAGTCAAATGGATTCGAACAGAGATGCAGAGAGTAGAAAAGAGTTGAATAGAGCCGAATAACGCTGAATAGGACCACATATGGCCAAAATGAGCCGAATCGAGTCGAGTCGACCAGATTCGGGATGAATGGAGCCTAGTGGAGCTGAAACGAGCCAAATAGAGACAAACTGAACCCAGCAAAATCGAGCCAAAACACACTTAATTGCATCCTATTGCATCGGATCTCGTCGAATTCCATCCAATCCCACCAAAACGCATCAAATCTCGCGGAATCTCACCGAATCCCGTCGAATTGTCTCAAATCGGGTCGAATGGTGTCAAACTGAATGGAATCGAATTAAATTGAATAGATTAGAGTAGTGTAGGTTAGACTGGGATTCAGTAGGGAAGGGCACAGAAGACTAGAATAGAGTAGAACAGAAGAGAATACCAAGAGTAGAATGGAGTAGAGTTGAGTAGAGTGGAATAGTCAGAGTCGGGTAGTGCAGAATATAGATGAATAGATCCAATTCAAGCCGAATCGATTCGAATGGAGAGGAAAGGAGACAAATCGTGATGAATCGAATCGAATAGAATAGATTAGAGTAGGGTAGGGTAGAACAGAATAGAATAGAGTAGAAAAGAGTAGAATGGTGTGGAAGGGAGTTGAATGGAGCCAAATAGAGACAAATAAAGTAGAAAGGGTTGAGTAGAGCTGAACAGGGCTGAATAAGGTTCACTCGAGCCTAATTATGCTGAATTGAGCAGAATCGAGACGAATTGACCCAATTCAAGCCAAATAGAGCTAAATCGAGCCGATTCAAGCCTAATCACATGGAATCGCGTCGAAATGCGTTGAATCGAATAGATTAGAGTAGAGGAGGGTACGGCAGGAGAGGCTAGACTACAACACAACAGAACACAATAGAAAGAAGAGAATAGAATTAAGTAGAGTCGGGTCCAGTACAATAGAGTCAAATCGAGTTGAAGAGAGCCGAAAAGAGCCAAACAGAGCTGAATACAGCCGAATTGACCAAATTCAAGGTGAATCGAGATGAATCATGTCGAGTCGTTTGAAATGTGTCGAATCGAATCAAATAGATTAGTGTGGGGAAGGTAAGGTTAGGGTAGGGTAGAGAAGAATAGAATAGAGTAGAATAGAACAGAACAGAAAGAATCGTGTAGACTAGAGTCAAATAGAGTCGACTACTGCCAAAAAGAGCCGAATAGAGTGGAAAAGAGCCGAATAGAACCGAATCGAGTTTAATGGAGCAGAAAGGAGATGAATCGAGCCGATATGACCCGAATCAGGTCGAATCCCATTCAAGTGTGTCGAATAGCATAGAACAGATTACAGTAGGCTAAGTTAGGGTAGGGTAGGGTAGAATAGAGTGCAGTAGAACAGAACAGAACAGAAGAGAACAGAACTGAAAGAATAGGGTCGAGAAGAGCAGAGTATAGAAGAGTAGAGTAGAGTAGAGTCGAACATTGCCGAATAGAGCCAAATAGAGCCCAAAAGAGCTAAATGGATAGAAACCAAGACGAATCACGCCGAATCCCGTGGAATCGTGCCGTATCGCGTCGAATCCCGTCGAATTGCACTGAATCTGATCAATTCCAATCCAATCCAATCCAATCAATTAGAATAGACTAGAGTAGGGTAGAGTACAATACAATACAGTAGAGAATAGTTTAGGATGGAGTAGAATGGTGTAGCATGGAGTCGAAAAGAGATAATAGAGTTGAGTAGAGTCTAATAGAGCCGAATAGAGCTGCATAGAGTCTATTCGAGCTGACTAGAGCCGAATGGAGCCGATTAGAGCTGAATCGAACCGATTTAAGCCGACTGGGGATGAATGGAGTGGAAAGGAGCCGATTTGAGCCGAATCGCATCGAGATGCGTGGAATCGAATCCAGTAGAATAGATTAGATTAGGTAGGATAGAAGAGAGTAGACTTGAACACAGTAGAAGAGAATGGAAAGGATACAATACAATAGAGTGGAAAAGGGTAGAGCAGAGCAGAATAGTGTAGAGTAGAATAGAGTAGAGTAGAACAGAGTCGAATCAAGCTGAATGGAGACGAAACGAGACAAATCGCGTCGAATGGCATCGAATCCCATCGAATCAATTACAGTAGGGTATAGTAGAATAGCGTAGACTGGAGTAGAATGGTGTGCAATGGAATCGAGTAGAGTAGAAAAGAACTGAATAGAGCCGAATAGGGCCAAAGAGGGCCAAATCGAGCTGAATTGAGTGAAATCGAGCCGAATCCAGTGAATCGAGCCTAATGGAGCCAAATCAAGCCTAATCGAGCTGAATCGACACTATTCGAGACAAATGGAGCCGAACGGACATGAATCACACCGATTTGGCCCCTAGTCGCGTCAAAATTTCTCGAATTCAATTGAATAGACTAGAGTAGGGGAGGTTCGGGTAGGCTAGAGTAGGGTAGAATAGAGTAGAATAGAATAAAACAGAACAGAACACAACAAAATAGAACAGAACAACACAGAACGAATACAGAAAAGAGTAGGCTAGAGTAGAGTAGAGGGGAATAGAGTAGAGTAGAATAGATTTGAACAGAGCCAAATCGAGCCAAATCGCGTCGAAATGGGTTGAATCAAATCCAATCAAGTGGATTACAATACCTTAGAGTTGGGTAGCATAGGGTAGGGTAGAATAGAGTAGAATAGTACAGAACAGAGTAGAAACAATACAGTAGAGTAGAGAAGAGTAGAATAGAGCTGAATAGAGCCAAATGCAGACAAAATGAGAGGAATCGTGTAGAAGCAAGTAGAGTAAATTAGAGTGGTGTTGGGTAGGGTAGAGCAGAATAGAGTAGAATAGTGTAGAATAGTGTGGAATGAATAGAATGGAGTAGAATGGAGTCAAGTAGAAACGAAGAGAGTCGAAAAGAGTCGAATAGAGCAGAATAGGGCCGAAGAAGGCCAAATCGAGCAGATTCGAAGCGATTCAAGCCAAAACAAGCTGAATGGAGCCTAACTGAGCCGAATAGAGCCAAATCGAGCCGAATCGAGCCGATTCAAGCTTCATCGCCTCGAATCGCGTTCAACGCGTCAAATCCAATCGAGATGTATAGATTAGAGAAGGGGAGGGGAGGGGAGGGGAGAATAGAACAGAGTAGAGTGGAATAGAAGAGATTAGAACAGAATAGAAGGAATAGAATCGAGTAGAATAGAGTGGAAAAGAGTAGAGTCGAATACAGTCGAATAGAGCCGAATAAGCTGAATACAGACGAATGGAGCTGAATACAGCCGAAAAGAGCTGTATACTGCCGAATCACACCTAATCGAGCGGAATCAAGCAGAATCGCACTGACTGTCACCGAACAGCGTCAAATCGAATCAGGTCGAATCGAGTCGAGTCACATCGTTTTGAATCAAACAAGGTCAAATCGCTTCATATCGTGTCGAATTCCATCGAATCACGTCGAATAACTTCGAATTGCGTCAAACCTCAGAGAATCCTACTGAATCACGTCGAGTCGCATGGAATCTCATCAAATCCCTTCAGATCTTGCCGAATCCAGTCAAGTCCTATCAAATCGCTTTGCACTGAATCGAATTGAATCCAATAGATTAAAGTAGGGTAGGTTCGGGTGGGGTGCCGTTGGGTCGGGTAGGGTAGAATAGAATAGAGTACAACAGAATAGGAGAGAATAGAACAGAACAGAAAGAATACAACAGAATAGAATAGAGTCAAAGAGAGAGAACATAGCCGAATTGAGCCGAGTGGAGACAAAACGAGACGAATCACGTCCGGTTGCTTCGAATCGCGTCAAATCAAATCGAATCGATTAGAAGAGATTAGGGTAGGGAAGGGTAGAATAGAATCGAGGAAAATAGTGAGGAATGGAGTTGAACGGAGTCCAATAGAGACGGATAGATAGGAATAGAGTGCAAAAGAGTCTAATAGAGCAGAATAGGGCCGAATAGGCCCAAATAAGGCCTAATTGAGCAAAATCCAGCAGAATCGATGGAATTCGGGCCTAATCGAGCCGAATGGAGTGAAATGGAGCCACGTCGAGCCGAATAGAGCCGATTCGAACTGAATCGAGCTGATTCAAGCCTAATCGCGTCAAATCGCGTGGAAATACATCACATCGAATCTAATCAAATAGATTGGGGAAGGGTAGGGGAGGGGCGGGTGGGTAGAATAGAACAGAATAGTACAGAATAGAATATAGTACAGTAGGGTAGAGTAGAGAGAGTAAAGCAGACAAGAGTAGAGCAGAGTAGAATTGAGTCAAATAGAGTCAAAGAGTGCAGGATATAGCTGAATAGAGCCAATTCTGGCCGAATCGAGTCAAATGGAAACAAAACGAGATGAATCACACCGAATTGCTTCGAATCGCATCCAATCGAATAGATTAGAGTATCGTAGGGTAGAATAGAACAGAATAGAGTAGAATAGCGTAGAATGGAGAAGAGTGGAGTCAAATGGAGTCGAACAGAGACAAATAGAGTAGAAAAGAGTCGAATCGAGCCAAATAGGGCCGAATAAGGCTGAACCGAGTGGAAACGAGCTGAATTGAAGTGATTCGAGCCAAATCGAGCTGAATCGAGCTGATGTTGCGGAATCGAGCTGACTCAAGCGTGATGGTGTCCGGTCGCATCGAAATGCTTTGAATCGAATCAAATGGAATAGATTAGAATAGGTTAGGGTAGGGTAGTTTATGATAGGAAGACTAGGGTAGATGCAAGTAGACTACATTAGAGTAGACAAGAGAAGGCTAGAGTAGAAGCCTAGACTAGTAAGCTGGACTAGTCAGCTAGACTAGTGGCATAGAGCAGTAGCCTAGACAACTAGTCTTGAATAGTACCCTAAGTTAGTAATCTGAACGAGTACCCTTGCCTGAACTCTTAGCCTAATCTAGTACCCTTGCCTTAACTAGTAGAACTAACAAGTACCCTTGCCTTAACCAGTAGTCTTCACTAGTACCCTTGCCTTCACTAGTAGTATGTCCTTAACAAATAGCCTGAACTGGTCCCCTTGCCTTAACCAGTACCCTCAACAAGTACCCATGCCTTAACTAGTAGCCTGGCCTTAACTAGTAGCCTGGCCTTAACTAGTAGCCTGAACTAGTACACTTGCCTTAAGGAGTACCCTTGCCAGAACTACTCCCCTTAATTAGGACCCTTATTGAGTAACCCTAAGTAGTAGAGTATGGTACGGTGGGGTAGCATAGGGTAGGGAAGCATACGGTGGAACAGAGAAAATAGAAGGAAATAGAATAGAACAGCATAGGTCAGGGTAGGTTAGCTTAGTGTAGGGTATGGTAGAGTAGCATAGGATGGAATAGAGAAAATAGAAAAGGAGACTAGAAAAGAGCAGACTAGATTAGGATAGGCTAGGGTGGGGGAGGGTTTTGTAGAATACAGTAGTGTAGAATGGAATAGAATGGTGTGGAATGGAGTCAAATGGATTCGAACAGAGATGCAGAGAGTAGAAAAGAGTTGAATAGAGCCGAATAACGCTGAATAGGACCACATATGGCCAAAATGAGCCGAATCGAGTCGAGTCGACCAGATTCGGGATGAATGGAGCCTAGTGGAGCTGAAACGAGCCAAATAGAGACAAACTGAACCCAGCAAAATCGAGCCAAAACACACTTAATTGCATCCTATTGCATCGGATCTCGTCGAATTCCATCCAATCCCACCAAAACGCATCAAATCTCGCGGAATCTCACCGAATCCCGTCGAATTGTCTCAAATCGGGTCGAATGGTGTCAAACTGAATGGAATCGAATTAAATTGAATAGATTAGAGTAGTGTAGGTTAGACTGGGATTCAGTAGGGAAGGGCACAGAAGACTAGAATAGAGTAGAACAGAAGAGAATACCAAGAGTAGAATGGAGTAGAGTTGAGTAGAGTGGAATAGTCAGAGTCGGGTAGTGCAGAATATAGATGAATAGATCCAATTCAAGCCGAATCGATTCGAATGGAGAGGAAAGGAGACAAATCGTGATGAATCGAATCGAATAGAATAGATTAGAGTAGGGTAGGGTAGAACAGAATAGAATAGAGTAGAAAAGAGTAGAATGGTGTGGAAGGGAGTTGAATGGAGCCAAATAGAGACAAATAAAGTAGAAAGGGTTGAGTAGAGCTGAACAGGGCTGAATAAGGTTCACTCGAGCCTAATTATGCTGAATTGAGCAGAATCGAGACGAATTGACCCAATTCAAGCCAAATAGAGCTAAATCGAGCCGATTCAAGCCTAATCACATGGAATCGCGTCGAAATGCGTTGAATCGAATAGATTAGAGTAGAGGAGGGTACGGCAGGAGAGGCTAGACTACAACACAACAGAACACAATAGAAAGAAGAGAATAGAATTAAGTAGAGTCGGGTCCAGTACAATAGAGTCAAATCGAGTTGAAGAGAGCCGAAAAGAGCCAAACAGAGCTGAATACAGCCGAATTGACCAAATTCAAGGTGAATCGAGATGAATCATGTCGAGTCGTTTGAAATGTGTCGAATCGAATCAAATAGATTAGTGTGGGGAAGGTAAGGTTAGGGTAGGGTAGAGAAGAATAGAATAGAGTAGAATAGAACAGAACAGAAAGAATCGTGTAGACTAGAGTCAAATAGAGTCGACTACTGCCAAAAAGAGCCGAATAGAGTGGAAAAGAGCCGAATAGAACCGAATCGAGTTTAATGGAGCAGAAAGGAGATGAATCGAGCCGATATGACCCGAATCAGGTCGAATCCCATTCAAGTGTGTCGAATAGCATAGAACAGATTACAGTAGGCTAAGTTAGGGTAGGGTAGGGTAGAATAGAGTGCAGTAGAACAGAACAGAACAGAAGAGAACAGAACTGAAAGAATAGGGTCGAGAAGAGCAGAGTATAGAAGAGTAGAGTAGAGTAGAGTCGAACATTGCCGAATAGAGCCAAATAGAGCCCAAAAGAGCTAAATGGATAGAAACCAAGACGAATCACGCCGAATCCCGTGGAATCGTGCCGTATCGCGTCGAATCCCGTCGAATTGCACTGAATCTGATCAATTCCAATCCAATCCAATCCAATCAATTAGAATAGACTAGAGTAGGGTAGAGTACAATACAATACAGTAGAGAATAGTTTAGGATGGAGTAGAATGGTGTAGCATGGAGTCGAAAAGAGATAATAGAGTTGAGTAGAGTCTAATAGAGCCGAATAGAGCTGCATAGAGTCTATTCGAGCTGACTAGAGCCGAATGGAGCCGATTAGAGCTGAATCGAACCGATTTAAGCCGACTGGGGATGAATGGAGTGGAAAGGAGCCGATTTGAGCCGAATCGCATCGAGATGCGTGGAATCGAATCCAGTAGAATAGATTAGATTAGGTAGGATAGAAGAGAGTAGACTTGAACACAGTAGAAGAGAATGGAAAGGATACAATACAATAGAGTGGAAAAGGGTAGAGCAGAGCAGAATAGTGTAGAGTAGAATAGAGTAGAGTAGAACAGAGTCGAATCAAGCTGAATGGAGACGAAACGAGACAAATCGCGTCGAATGGCATCGAATCCCATCGAATCAATTACAGTAGGGTATAGTAGAATAGCGTAGACTGGAGTAGAATGGTGTGCAATGGAATCGAGTAGAGTAGAAAAGAACTGAATAGAGCCGAATAGGGCCAAAGAGGGCCAAATCGAGCTGAATTGAGTGAAATCGAGCCGAATCCAGTGAATCGAGCCTAATGGAGCCAAATCAAGCCTAATCGAGCTGAATCGACACTATTCGAGACAAATGGAGCCGAACGGACATGAATCACACCGATTTGGCCCCTAGTCGCGTCAAAATTTCTCGAATTCAATTGAATAGACTAGAGTAGGGGAGGTTCGGGTAGGCTAGAGTAGGGTAGAATAGAGTAGAATAGAATAAAACAGAACAGAACACAACAAAATAGAACAGAACAACACAGAACGAATACAGAAAAGAGTAGGCTAGAGTAGAGTAGAGGGGAATAGAGTAGAGTAGAATAGATTTGAACAGAGCCAAATCGAGCCAAATCGCGTCGAAATGGGTTGAATCAAATCCAATCAAGTGGATTACAATACCTTAGAGTTGGGTAGCATAGGGTAGGGTAGAATAGAGTAGAATAGTACAGAACAGAGTAGAAACAATACAGTAGAGTAGAGAAGAGTAGAATAGAGCTGAATAGAGCCAAATGCAGACAAAATGAGAGGAATCGTGTAGAAGCAAGTAGAGTAAATTAGAGTGGTGTTGGGTAGGGTAGAGCAGAATAGAGTAGAATAGTGTAGAATAGTGTGGAATGAATAGAATGGAGTAGAATGGAGTCAAGTAGAAACGAAGAGAGTCGAAAAGAGTCGAATAGAGCAGAATAGGGCCGAAGAAGGCCAAATCGAGCAGATTCGAAGCGATTCAAGCCAAAACAAGCTGAATGGAGCCTAACTGAGCCGAATAGAGCCAAATCGAGCCGAATCGAGCCGATTCAAGCTTCATCGCCTCGAATCGCGTTCAACGCGTCAAATCCAATCGAGATGTATAGATTAGAGAAGGGGAGGGGAGGGGAGGGGAGAATAGAACAGAGTAGAGTGGAATAGAAGAGATTAGAACAGAATAGAAGGAATAGAATCGAGTAGAATAGAGTGGAAAAGAGTAGAGTCGAATACAGTCGAATAGAGCCGAATAAGCTGAATACAGACGAATGGAGCTGAATACAGCCGAAAAGAGCTGTATACTGCCGAATCACACCTAATCGAGCGGAATCAAGCAGAATCGCACTGACTGTCACCGAACAGCGTCAAATCGAATCAGGTCGAATCGAGTCGAGTCACATCGTTTTGAATCAAACAAGGTCAAATCGCTTCATATCGTGTCGAATTCCATCGAATCACGTCGAATAACTTCGAATTGCGTCAAACCTCAGAGAATCCTACTGAATCACGTCGAGTCGCATGGAATCTCATCAAATCCCTTCAGATCTTGCCGAATCCAGTCAAGTCCTATCAAATCGCTTTGCACTGAATCGAATTGAATCCAATAGATTAAAGTAGGGTAGGTTCGGGTGGGGTGCCGTTGGGTCGGGTAGGGTAGAATAGAATAGAGTACAACAGAATAGGAGAGAATAGAACAGAACAGAAAGAATACAACAGAATAGAATAGAGTCAAAGAGAGAGAACATAGCCGAATTGAGCCGAGTGGAGACAAAACGAGACGAATCACGTCCGGTTGCTTCGAATCGCGTCAAATCAAATCGAATCGATTAGAAGAGATTAGGGTAGGGAAGGGTAGAATAGAATCGAGGAAAATAGTGAGGAATGGAGTTGAACGGAGTCCAATAGAGACGGATAGATAGGAATAGAGTGCAAAAGAGTCTAATAGAGCAGAATAGGGCCGAATAGGCCCAAATAAGGCCTAATTGAGCAAAATCCAGCAGAATCGATGGAATTCGGGCCTAATCGAGCCGAATGGAGTGAAATGGAGCCACGTCGAGCCGAATAGAGCCGATTCGAACTGAATCGAGCTGATTCAAGCCTAATCGCGTCAAATCGCGTGGAAATACATCACATCGAATCTAATCAAATAGATTGGGGAAGGGTAGGGGAGGGGCGGGTGGGTAGAATAGAACAGAATAGTACAGAATAGAATATAGTACAGTAGGGTAGAGTAGAGAGAGTAAAGCAGACAAGAGTAGAGCAGAGTAGAATTGAGTCAAATAGAGTCAAAGAGTGCAGGATATAGCTGAATAGAGCCAATTCTGGCCGAATCGAGTCAAATGGAAACAAAACGAGATGAATCACACCGAATTGCTTCGAATCGCATCCAATCGAATAGATTAGAGTATCGTAGGGTAGAATAGAACAGAATAGAGTAGAATAGCGTAGAATGGAGAAGAGTGGAGTCAAATGGAGTCGAACAGAGACAAATAGAGTAGAAAAGAGTCGAATCGAGCCAAATAGGGCCGAATAAGGCTGAACCGAGTGGAAACGAGCTGAATTGAAGTGATTCGAGCCAAATCGAGCTGAATCGAGCTGATGTTGCGGAATCGAGCTGACTCAAGCGTGATGGTGTCCGGTCGCATCGAAATGCTTTGAATCGAATCAAATGGAATAGATTAGAATAGGTTAGGGTAGGGTAGTTTATGATAGGAAGACTAGGGTAGATGCAAGTAGACTACATTAGAGTAGACAAGAGAAGGCTAGAGTAGAAGCCTAGACTAGTAAGCTGGACTAGTCAGCTAGACTAGTGGCATAGAGCAGTAGCCTAGACAACTAGTCTTGAATAGTACCCTAAGTTAGTAATCTGAACGAGTACCCTTGCCTGAACTCTTAGCCTAATCTAGTACCCTTGCCTTAACTAGTAGAACTAACAAGTACCCTTGCCTTAACCAGTAGTCTTCACTAGTACCCTTGCCTTCACTAGTAGTATGTCCTTAACAAATAGCCTGAACTGGTCCCCTTGCCTTAACCAGTACCCTCAACAAGTACCCATGCCTTAACTAGTAGCCTGGCCTTAACTAGTAGCCTGGCCTTAACTAGTAGCCTGAACTAGTACACTTGCCTTAAGGAGTACCCTTGCCAGAACTACTCCCCTTAATTAGGACCCTTATTGAGTAACCCTAAGTAGTAGAGTATGGTACGGTGGGGTAGCATAGGGTAGGGAAGCATACGGTGGAAGAGAGAAAATAGAAGGAAATAGAATAGAACAGCATAGGTCAGGGTAGGTTAGCTTAGTGTAGGGTATGGTAGAGTAGCATAGGATGGAATAGAGAAAATAGAAAAGGAGACTAGAAAAGAGCAGACTAGATTAGGATAGGCTAGGGTGGGGGAGGGTTTTGTAGAATACAGTAGTGTAGAATGGAATAGAATGGTGTGGAATGGAGTCAAATGGATTCGAACAGAGATGCAGAGAGTAGAAAAGAGTTGAATAGAGCCGAATAACGCTGAATAGGACCACATATGGCCAAAATGAGCCGAATCGAGTCGAGTCGACCAGATTCGGGATGAATGGAGCCTAGTGGAGCTGAAACGAGCCAAATAGAGACAAACTGAACCCAGCAAAATTGAGCCAAAACACACTTAATTGCATCCTATTGCATCGGATCTCGTCGAATTCCATCCAATCCCACCAAAACGCATCAAATCTCGCGGAATCTCACCGAATCCCGTCGAATTGTCTCAAATCGGGTCGAATGGTGTCAAACTGAATGGAATCGAATTAAATTGAATAGATTAGAGTAGTGTAGGTTAGACTGGGATTCAGTAGGGAAGGGCACAGAAGACTAGAATAGAGTAGAACAGAAGAGAATACCAAGAGTAGAATGGAGTAGAGTTGAGTAGAGTGGAATAGTCAGAGTCGGGTAGTGCAGAATATAGATGAATAGATCCAATTCAAGCCGAATCGATTCGAATGGAGAGGAAAGGAGACAAATCGTGATGAATCGAATCGAATAGAATAGATTAGAGTAGGGTAGGGTAGAACAGAATAGAATAGAGTAGAAAAGAGTAGAATGGTGTGGAAGGGAGTTGAATGGAGCCAAATAGAGACAAATAAAGTAGAAAGGGTTGAGTAGAGCTGAACAGGGCTGAATAAGGTTCACTCGAGCCTAATTATGCTGAATTGAGCAGAATCGAGACGAATTGACCCAATTCAAGCCAAATAGAGCTAAATCGAGCCGATTCAAGCCTAATCACATGGAATCGCGTCGAAATGCGTTGAATCGAATAGATTAGAGTAGAGGAGGGTACGGCAGGAGAGGCTAGACTACAACACAACAGAACACAATAGAAAGAAGAGAATAGAATTAAGTAGAGTCGGGTCCAGTACAATAGAGTCAAATCGAGTTGAAGAGAGCCGAAAAGAGCCAAACAGAGCTGAATACAGCCGAATTGACCAAATTCAAGGTGAATCGAGATGAATCATGTCGAGTCGTTTGAAATGTGTCGAATCGAATCAAATAGATTAGTGTGGGGAAGGTAAGGTTAGGGTAGGGTAGAGAAGAATAGAATAGAGTAGAATAGAACAGAACAGAAAGAATCGTGTAGACTAGAGTCAAATAGAGTCGACTACTGCCAAAAAGAGCCGAATAGAGTGGAAAAGAGCCGAATAGAACCGAATCGAGTTTAATGGAGCAGAAAGGAGATGAATCGAGCCGATATGACCCGAATCAGGTCGAATCCCATTCAAGTGTGTCGAATAGCATAGAACAGATTACAGTAGGCTAAGTTAGGGTAGGGTAGGGTAGAATAGAGTGCAGTAGAACAGAACAGAACAGAAGAGAACAGAACTGAAAGAATAGGGTCGAGAAGAGCAGAGTATAGAAGAGTAGAGTAGAGTAGAGTCGAACATTGCCGAATAGAGCCAAATAGAGCCCAAAAGAGCTAAATGGATAGAAACCAAGACGAATCACGCCGAATCCCGTGGAATCGTGCCGTATCGCGTCGAATCCCGTCGAATTGCACTGAATCTGATCAATTCCAATCCAATCCAATCCAATCAATTAGAATAGACTAGAGTAGGGTAGAGTACAATACAATACAGTAGAGAATAGTTTAGGATGGAGTAGAATGGTGTAGCATGGAGTCGAAAAGAGATAATAGAGTTGAGTAGAGTCTAATAGAGCCGAATAGAGCTGCATAGAGTCTATTCGAGCTGACTAGAGCCGAATGGAGCCGATTAGAGCTGAATCGAACCGATTTAAGCCGACTGGGGATGAATGGAGTGGAAAGGAGCCAATTTGAGCCGAATCGCATCGAGATGCGTGGAATCGAATCCAGTAGAATAGATTAGATTAGGTAGGATAGAAGAGAGTAGACTTGAACACAGTAGAAGAGAATGGAAAGGATACAATACAATAGAGTGGAAAAGGGTAGAGCAGAGCAGAATAGTGTAGAGTAGAATAGAGTAGAGTAGAACAGAGTCGAATCAAGCTGAATGGAGACGAAACGAGACAAATCGCGTCGAATGGCATCGAATCCCATCGAATCAATTACAGTAGGGTATAGTAGAAGAGCGTAGAATGGAGTAGAATGGTGTGCAATGGAATCGAGTAGAGTAGAAAAGAACTGAATAGAGCCGAATAGGGCCAAAGAGGGCCAAATCGAGCTGAATTGAGTGAAATCGAGCCGAATCCAGTGAATCGAGCCTAATGGAGCCAAATCAAGCCTAATCGAGCTGAATCGACACTATTCGAGACAAATGGAGCCGAACGGACATGAATCACACCGATTTGGCCCCTAGTCGCGTCAAAATTTCTCGAATTCAATTGAATAGACTAGAGTAGGGGAGGTTCGGGTAGGCTAGAGTAGGGTAGAATAGAGTAGAATAGAATAAAACAGAACAGAACACAACAAAATAGAACAGAACAACACAGAACGAATACAGAAAAGAGTAGGCTAGAGTAGAGTAGAGGGGAATAGAGTAGAGTAGAATAGATTTGAACAGAGCCAAATCGAGCCAAATCGCGTCGAAATGGGTTGAATCAAATCCAATCAAGTGGATTACAATACCTTAGAGTTGGGTAGCATAGGGTAGGGTAGAATAGAGTAGAATAGTACAGAACAGAGTAGAAACAATACAGTAGAGTAGAGAAGAGTAGAATAGAGCTGAATAGAGCCAAATGCAGACAAAATGAGAGGAATCGTGTAGAAGCAAGTAGAGTAAATTAGAGTGGTGTTGGGTAGGGTAGAGCAGAATAGAGTAGAATAGTGTAGAATAGTGTGGAATGAATAGAATGGAGTAGAATGGAGTCAAGTAGAAACGAAGAGAGTCGAAAAGAGTCGAATAGAGCAGAATAGGGCCGAAGAAGGCCAAATCGAGCAGATTCGAAGCGATTCAAGCCAAAACAAGCTGAATGGAGCCTAACTGAGCCGAATAGAGCCAAATCGAGCCGAATCGAGCCGATTCAAGCTTCATCGCCTCGAATCGCGTTCAACGCGTCAAATCCAATCGAGATGTATAGATTAGAGAAGGGGAGGGGAGGGGAGGGGAGAATAGAACAGAGTAGAGTGGAATAGAAGAGATTAGAACAGAATAGAAGGAATAGAATCGAGTAGAATAGAGTGGAAAAGAGTAGAGTCGAATACAGTCGAATAGAGCCGAATAAGCTGAATACAGACGAATGGAGCTGAATACAGCCGAAAAGAGCTGTATACTGCCGAATCACACCTAATCGAGCGGAATCAAGCAGAATCGCACTGACTGTCACCGAACAGCGTCAAATCGAATCAGGTCGAATCGAGTCGAGTCACATCGTTTTGAATCAAACAAGGTCAAATCGCTTCATATCGTGTCGAATTCCATCGAATCACGTCGAATAACTTCGAATTGCGTCAAACCTCAGAGAATCCTACTGAATCACGTCGAGTCGCATGGAATCTCATCAAATCCCTTCAGATCTTGCCGAATCCAGTCAAGTCCTATCAAATCGCTTTGCACTGAATCGAATTGAATCCAATAGATTAAAGTAGGGTAGGTTCGGGTGGGGTGCCGTTGGGTCGGGTAGGGTAGAATAGAATAGAGTACAACAGAATAGGAGAGAATAGAACAGAACAGAAAGAATACAACAGAATAGAATAGAGTCAAAGAGAGAGAACATAGCCGAATTGAGCCGAGTGGAGACAAAACGAGACGAATCACGTCCGGTTGCTTCGAATCGCGTCAAATCAAATCGAATCGATTAGAAGAGATTAGGGTAGGGAAGGGTAGAATAGAATCGAGGAAAATAGTGAGGAATGGAGTTGAACGGAGTCCAATAGAGACGGATAGATAGGAATAGAGTGCAAAAGAGTCTAATAGAGCAGAATAGGGCCGAATAGGCCCAAATAAGGCCTAATTGAGCAAAATCCAGCAGAATCGATGGAATTCGGGCCTAATCGAGCCGAATGGAGTGAAATGGAGCCACGTCGAGCCGAATAGAGCCGATTCGAACTGAATCGAGCTGATTCAAGCCTAATCGCGTCAAATCGCGTGGAAATACATCACATCGAATCTAATCAAATAGATTGGGGAAGGGTAGGGGAGGGGCGGGTGGGTAGAATAGAACAGAATAGTACAGAATAGAATATAGTACAGTAGGGTAGAGTAGAGAGAGTAAAGCAGACAAGAGTAGAGCAGAGTAGAATTGAGTCAAATAGAGTCAAAGAGTGCAGGATATAGCTGAATAGAGCCAATTCTGGCCGAATCGAGTCAAATGGAAACAAAACGAGATGAATCACACCGAATTGCTTCGAATCGCATCCAATCGAATAGATTAGAGTATCGTAGGGTAGAATAGAACAGAATAGAGTAGAATAGCGTAGAATGGAGAAGAGTGGAGTCAAATGGAGTCGAACAGAGACAAATAGAGTAGAAAAGAGTCGAATCGAGCCAAATAGGGCCGAATAAGGCTGAACCGAGTGGAAACGAGCTGAATTGAAGTGATTCGAGCCAAATCGAGCTGAATCGAGCTGATGTTGCGGAATCGAGCTGACTCAAGCGTGATGGTGTCCGGTCGCATGGAAATGCTTTGAATCGAATCAAATGGAATAGATTAGAATAGGTTAGGGTAGGGTAGTTTATGATAGGAAGACTAGGGTAGATGCAAGTAGACTACATTAGAGTAGACAAGAGAAGGCTAGAGTAGAAGCCTAGACTAGTAAGCTGGACTAGTCAGCTAGACTAGTGGCATAGAGCAGTAGCCTAGACAACTAGTCTTGAATAGTACCCTAAGTTAGTAATCTGAACGAGTACCCTTGCCTGAACTCTTAGCCTAATCTAGTACCCTTGCCTTAACTAGTAGAACTAACAAGTACCCTTGCCTTAACCAGTAGTCTTCACTAGTACCCTTGCCTTCACTAGTAGTATGTCCTTAACAAATAGCCTGAACTGGTCCCCTTGCCTTAACCAGTACCCTCAACAAGTACCCATGCCTTAACTAGTAGCCTGGCCTTAACTAGTAGCCTGGCCTTAACTAGTAGCCTGAACTAGTACACTTGCCTTAAGGAGTACCCTTGCCAGAACTACTCCCCTTAATTAGGACCCTTATTGAGTAACCCTAAGTAGTAGAGTATGGTACGGTGGGGTAGCATAGGGTAGGGAAGCATACGGTGGAACAGAGAAAATAGAAGGAAATAGAATAGAACAGCATAGGTCAGGGTAGGTTAGCTTAGTGTAGGGTATGGTAGAGTAGCATAGGATGGAATAGAGAAAATAGAAAAGGAGACTAGAAAAGAGCAGACTAGATTAGGATAGGCTAGGGTGGGGGAGGGTTTTGTAGAATACAGTAGTGTAGAATGGAATAGAATGGTGTGGAATGGAGTCAAATGGATTCGAACAGAGATGCAGAGAGTAGAAAAGAGTTGAATAGAGCCGAATAACGCTGAATAGGACCACATATGGCCAAAATGAGCCGAATCGAGTCGAGTCGACCAGATTCGGGATGAATGGAGCCTAGTGGAGCTGAAACGAGCCAAATAGAGACAAACTGAACCCAGCAAAATCGAG